>NW_028159964.1:0-10799 GCF_964263955.1 Coregonus lavaretus
CACGTTCTCTGGAGTGATGAATCATACTTCACCATCTGGCAGTCTGATGGATGAATATGGGTTTGGCGGAAGCCAGGAGAACGCTATCTGCCCCAATGCATAGTGCCAACTGTAAAGTTTGGTGGAGGAGGAATAATGGTCTGGGGCTGTTTTTCATGGTTAACGCTACAGCATACAATGACATTCTAGAAGATTCTGTGCTTCCAACTTTGTGGCAACAGTTTGGGGAAGGCCCTTTCCTGTTTCAGCATGACAATACCCCAGTACACAAAGCGAGGTCCATACAGAAATGATTTGTCGAGATCGTTGTGAAAGAACTTGACTGGCCTGCACAGAGCCCTGACCTCAACCCCATCGAACACCTTTGGGATGAATTGGAACCCCGACTGCAAGCCAGGCCTAATCGCCCAACATCAGTGCCCGACCTCACTAATGCTCTTGTGGCTGAATGGAAGCAAGTCCCCGCAGCAATGTTCCAACATCTAGTGGAAAGCCTTCCCAGAAGAGTGGAGGCTGTTATAGCAGCAAAGGGGGGACCAACTCCATATTAATGCCCATGATTTTGGAATGAGATGTTCGACGAGCAGGTGTCCACATACTTTTAGTAATGTACAGTCGTGGTCAAAAGTTTTGAGAATGACACAAATATTGGTCTTCACAAAGTTCGCTGCTTCAGTGTTATGAGATATTTTTGTCAGATGTTACTATGGTATACCGAAGTATAATTACAAGCATTCCATAAGTGTCAAAGGCTTTTATTGACAATTACATTAAGTTTATGCAAAGAGTCAATATTTGCAGTGTTGACCCTTCTTTTTCAAGACCTCTGCAATCCGCCCTGGCATGCTGTCAATGAACTTCTAAATTCTGAGTTTGTCAGAATTTGTGGGTTTTTGTTTGTCCACCCACCTCTTGAGGATCAACCACAAGTTCTCAATGGGATTAAGGTCTGGGGAGTTTCCTGGCCCACTGACATGATGGCAGCTGGTCCTTTTGTGGCAGGGCTGAAATGCAGTGGAAATGTTGTTTTGGGATTAAGTTCATTTTCATGGCAAAGAGGGACTTTGCAATTAATTGCAATTCATCTGATCACTCTTCATGACATTCTGGAGTATATGCAAATTGCCATCATCAAAACTGAGGCAGCAGACTTTGTGAAAATTAGTATTTGTGTCATTCTCAAAACGTTTGACCACGACTGTAGTGTATTTCTAAACTGTAATCAGCTCCCAGTGAGCCAGTCCACCTTAGTGTGTTATTTGTGCGTTATTTCTGTCTCAGTGTCAACATGAGAGGGTGTTCCTCAGGGACAGAGGGACCAGCAGACCTAGAGGTGTTCCTCAGGGACAGAGGGACCAGCAGACCTAGAGGTGTTCCTCAGGGACAGAGGGACCAGCAGACCTACAGTATGCCCCCTTATTCTGGTCTGCGTGTCAACATTAGAGGGTTTCCCTCAGGGACTCCAGAAGACCTAACGGAGGAGCTGATGTAACCACCAAGTCAACATTAGAGGGTTTCCCTCAGGGACTCCAGAAGACCTAACGGAGGAGCTGATGTAACCACCAAGTCAACATTAGAGGGTTTCCCTCAGGGACTCCAGAAGACCTAACGGAGGAGCTGATGTAACCACCAAGTCAACATTAGAGGGTTTCCCTCAGGGACTCCAGAAGACCTAACGGAGGAGCTGATGTAACCACCAAGTCAACATTAGAGGGTTTCCCTCAGGGACTCCAGAAGACCTAACGGTGGAGCTGATGTAACCACCAAGTCAACATTAGAGGGTTTCCCTCAGGGACTCCAGAAGACCTAACGGTGGAGCTGATGTAACCACCAAGTCAACATTAGAGGGTTTCCCTCAGGGACTCCAGACAACCTAACGGTGGAGCTGATGTAACCACCAAGTCAACATTAGAGGGTTTCCCTCAGGGACTCCAGAAGACCTAACGGAGGAGCTGATGTAACCACCAAGTCAACATTAGAGGGTTTCCCTCAGGGACTCCAGAAGACCTAACGGAGGAGCTGATGTAACCACCAAGTCAACATTAGAGGGTTTCCCTCAGGGACTCCAGAAGACCTAACGGAGGAGCGGATGTAACCACCAAGTCAACATTAGAGGGTTTCCCTCAGGGACTCCAGAAGACCTAACGGAGGAGCTGATGTAACCACCAAGTCAACATTAGAGGGTTTCCCTCAGGGACTCCAGAAGACCTAACGGAGGAGCTGATGTAACCACCAAGTCAACATTAGAGGGTTTCCCTCAGGGACTCCAGAAGACCTAACGGAGGAGCTGATGTAACCACCAAGTCAACATTAGAGGGTTTCCCTCAGGGACTCCAGAAGACCTAACGGAGGAGCTGATGTAACCACCAAGTCAACATTAGAGGGTTTCCCTCAGGGACTCCAGACAACCTAACGGTGGAGCTGATGTAACCACCAAGTCAACATTAGAGGGTTTCCCTCAGGGACTCCAGAAGACCTAACGGAGGAGCTGATGTAACCACCAAGTCAACATTAGAGGGTTTCCCTCAGGGACTCCAGAAGACCTAACGGAGGAGCTGATGTAACCACCAAGTCAACATTAGAGGGTTTCCCTCAGGGACTCCAGACAACCTAACGGTGGAGCTGATGTAACCACCAAGTCAACATTAGAGGGTTTCCCTCAGGGACTCCAGAAGACCTAACGGAGGTGCTGATGTAACCACCAAGTCAACATTAGAGGGTTTCCCTCAGGGACTCCAGAAGACCTAACGGAGGAGCTGATGTAACCACCAAGTCAACATTAGAGGGTTTCCCTCAGGGACTCCAGAAGACCTAACGGAGGAGCTGATGTAACCACCAAGTCAACATTAGAGGGTTTCCCTCAGGGACTCCAGAAGACCTAACGGAGGAGCTGATGTAACCACCAAGTCAACATTAGAGGGTTTCCCTCAGGGACTCCAGAAGACCTAACGGAGGAGCTGATGTAACCACCAAGTCAACATTAGAGGGTTTCCCTCAGGGACTCCAGACAACCTAACGGTGGAGCTGATGTAACCACCAAGTCAACATTAGAGGGTTTCCCTCAGGGACTCCAGAAGACCTAACGGTGGAGCTGATGTAACCACCAAGTCAACATTAGAGGGTTTCCCTCAGGGACTCCAGACAACCTAACGGTGGAGCTGATGTAACCACCAAGTCAACATTAGAGGGTTTCCCTCAGGGACTCCAGAAGACCTAACGGAGGAGCTGATGTAACCACCAAGTCAACATTAGAGGGTTTCCCTCAGGGACTCCAGAAGACCTAACGGAGGAGCTGATGTAACCACCAAGTCAACATTAGAGGGTTTCCCTCAGGGACTCCAGAAGACCTAACGGAGGAGCTGATGTAACCACCAAGTCAACATTAGAGGGTTTCCCTCAGGGACTCCAGAAGACCTAACGGAGGAGCTGATGTAACCACCAAGTCAACATTAGAGGGTTTCCCTCAGGGACTCCAGAAGACCTAACGGTGGAGCTGATGTAACCACCAAGTCAACATTAGAGGGTTTCCCTCAGGGACTCCAGAAGACCTAACGGAGGAGCTGATGTAACCACCAAGTCAACATTAGAGGGTTTCCCTCAGGGACTCCAGAAGACCTAACGGAGGAGCTGATGTAACCACCAAGTCAACATTAGAGGGTTTCCCTCAGGGACTCCAGAAGACCTAACGGAGGAGCTGATGTAACCACCAAGTCAACATTAGAGGGTTTCCCTCAGGGACTCCAGAAGACCTAACGGAGGAGCTGATGTAACCACCAAGTCAACATTAGAGGGTTTCCCTCAGGGACTCCAGAAGACCTAACGGAGGAGCTGATGTAACCACCAAGTCAACATTAGAGGGTTTCCCTCAGGGACTCCAGAAGACCTAACGGAGGAGCTGATGTAACCACCAAGTCAACATTAGAGGGTTTCCCTCAGGGACTCCAGAAGACCTAACGGTGGAGCTGATGTAACCACCAAGTCAACATTAGAGGGTTTCCCTCAGGGACTCCAGAAGACCTAACGGAGGAGCTGATGTAACCACCAAGTCAACATTAGAGGGTTTCCCTCAGGGACTCCAGAAGACCTAACGGAGGAGCTGATGTAACCACCAAGTCAACATTAGAGGGTTTCCCTCAGGGACTCCAGAAGACCTAACGGAGGAGCTGATGTAACCACCAAGTCAACATTAGAGGGTTTCCCTCAGGGACTCCAGAAGACCTAACGGAGGAGCTGATGTAACCACCAAGTCAACATTAGAGGGTTTCCCTCAGGGACTCCAGAAGACCTAACGGAGGAGCTGATGTAACCACCAAGTCAACATTAGAGGGTTTCCCTCAGGGACTCCAGAAGACCTAACGGAGGAGCTGATGTAACCACCAAGTCAACATTAGAGGGTTTCCCTCAGGGACTCCAGAAGACCTAACGGAGGAGCTGATGTAACCACCAAGTCAACATTAGAGGGTTTCCCTCAGGGACTCCAGAAGACCTAACGGTGGAGCTGATGTAACCACCAAGTCAACATTAGAGGGTTTCCCTCAGGGACTCCAGAAGACCTAACGGAGGAGCTGATGTAACCACCAAGTCAACATTAGAGGGTTTCCCTCAGGGACTCCAGAAGACCTAACGGAGGAGCTGATGTAACCACCAAGGGAATTCCCTCTGAACGCATCACTAACTCGACACACAACAGGAGCCTCATAGTACTGTAGGTGCTACACAACAGAACCCATAAATCAGACCACAGCATCAGACCACAGCATCAGACCACAGCATCAGACCACAGCATCAGACCACAGCATCAGACCACAGCATCACACCACAGCATCAGACCACAGCATCAGACCACAGCATCAGACCACAGCATCAGACCACAGCATCAGACCACAGCATCACACCACAGCATCAGACCACAGCATCAGACCACAGTATCAGACCACAGCATCAGACCACAGTATCAGATCACAGCATCAGACCACAGCATCACACCACAGAATCAGACCACAGCATCACACCACAGCATCAGACCACAGCATCAGACCACAGCATCAGACCACAGCATCAGACCACAGCATCAGACCACAGCATCACACCACAGCATCAGACCACAGCATCAGACCACAGCATCAGACCACAGCATCAGACCACAGCATCAGACCACAGCATCAGACCACAGCATCACACCACAGCATCACACCACAGCATCAGACCACAGCATCACACCACAGCATCAGACCACAGCATTAGACCACAGCATCACACCACAGCATCAGACCACAGCATCAGACCACAGCATCAGACCACAGCATCAGGGTAGATGTCTTGTAGTTGTCTACATTGTGACACTAATTACAGGCAACTTACTGCATCTTAGAATGATGGTCAAGAGGGTCCTCGATCATGTGATCTGACCTGGAAACCCTCGGGGGTCAATCATCATCTCTGCTAGCTTGCTGTTTGCCTGCCATTTGTTTGTTTACTTATGCCTTGATGCGTGTAGAAAAAGCCATCATTTGAATCACTGCTCCACCCTTTAATGTTCAGCTCCTCACTGAGTAAACACAGAACCATTTGAATCACTGCTCCACCCTTTAATGTTCAGCTCCTCACTGAGTAAACACAGAACCATTTGAATCACTGCTCCACCCTTTAATGTCCAGCTCCTCACTGAGTAAACACAGAACCATTTGAATCACTGCTCCACCCTTTAATGTTCAGCTCCTCACTGAGTAAACACAGAACCATTTGAATCACTGCTCCACCCTTTAATGTCCAGCTCCTCACTGAGTAAACACAGAACCATTTGAATCACTGCTCCACCCTTTAATGTTCAGCTCCTCACTGAGTAAACACAGAACCATTTGGATCAGAACCAATCCAACTGAATGAATAAACCAACCCTGCCTTTGTGTTCTCTGTTTGGTATTTTATCTCCCAGCATGTTGCTACATTAGTCTGCATCCCAATTAGAGAGTCCCATGCGTCCCAAATGGCACCCGATTCCCTACAGGGCTCTGGTTAAAAGAAGTGCGCTATAAAGGGAAGAGGGTGCCATAGGGCTCTGGTTAAAATAAGTGCACTATAATGGGAAGAGGGTGCCATAGGGCTCTGGTTAAAAGAAGTGCGCTATAAAGGGAAGAGGGTGCCATAGGGCTCTGGTTAAAAGAAGTGCACTATAAAGGGAAGAGGGTGCCATAGGGCTCTGGTTAAAAGAAGTGCGCTATAAAGGGAAGAGGGTGCCATAGGGCTCTGGTTAAAAGAAGTGCACTATAAAGGGAAGAGGGTGCCATAGGGCTCTGGTTAAAAGAAGTGCGCTATAAAGGGAAGAGGGTGCCATAGGGCTCTGGTTAAAAGAAGTGCACTATAAAGGGAAGAGGGTGCCATAGGGCTCTGGTTAAAAGAAGTGCACTATAATGGGAAGAGGGTGCCATAGGGCTCTGGTTAAAAGAAGTGCACTATAATGGGAAGAGGGTGCCATAGGGCTCTGGTTAAAAGAAGTGCACTATAAAGGGAAGAGGGTGCCATTTGGGATGTAACCTTCTATTCAAAAAGCCTCTTATTTCTCCATTTCAGATCCCCCTTGGAGATTCCCCTCTTGGAAGTAATGTCAAGTGGTTGTTGATCCATTGAGGCGTGCAGAGAGCAGAGAGCCTTCTAGCACTACAGCATGTTAATGGGTGTGTTGCTAATGTCAACCCTATTCCCTATGGCTCATAAGGCTCTGGTCAAAAGTAGTGCACTACATAGTGAATAGGGTGCCATTTGGGATGCAGTTATGTTACAACAAGCAGCTCTCATTAGAATCTCTCTCTATCTGGTACCCTGGTTACAACCAGCAGCTCTCATTAGAATATCTCTCTCTCTGGTACCCTGGTTACAACCAGCAGCTCTCATTAGAATCTCTCTCTCTCTGGTGCCCTGGTTACAACCAGCAGCTCTCATTATAATCTCTCTCTCTCTGGTGCCCTGGTTACAACCAGCAGCTCTCATTAGAATCTCTCTCTCTCTGGTGCCCTGGTTACAACCAGCAGCTCTCATTAGAATCTCTCTCTCTCTGGTGCCCTGGTTACAACCAGCAGCTCTCATTAGAATCTCTCTCTCTCTGGTGCCCTGGTTACAATCAGCAGCCCTCATTAGAATATCTCTCTCTCTCTGGTGCCCTGGTTACAACCAGCAGCTCTCATTAGAATCTCTCTCTCTCTGGTGCCCTGGTTACAACCAGCAGCTCTCATTAGAATCTCTCTCTCTCTGGTACCCTGGTTACAACCAGCAGCTCTCATTAGAATATCTCTCTCTCTGGTACCCTGGTTACAACCAGCAGCTCTCATTAGAATCTCTCTCTCTGGTACCCTGGTTACAACCAGCAGCTCTCATTAGAATTTCTCTCTCGCTGGTACCCTGGTTACAACCAGCAGCTCTCATTAGAATATCTCTCTCTGGTGCCCTGGTTACAATCAGCAGCTCTCATTAGAATCTCTCTCTCTCTGGTACCCTGGTTACAACCAGCAGCTCTCATTAGAATCTCTCTCTCTGGTACCCTGGTTACAACCAGCAGCTCTCATTAGAATCTCTCTCTCTGGTGCCCTGGTTACAACCAGCAGCTCTCATTAGAATCTCTCTCTCTGGTACCCTGGTTACAACCAGCAGCTCTCATAAGAATCTCTCTCTCTCTGGTGCCCTGGTTACAACCAGCAGCTCTCATTAGAATCTCTCTCTCTGGTACCCTGGTTACAACCAGCAGCTCTCATTAGAATCTCTCTCTCTCTGGTACCCTGGTTACAACCAGCAGCTCTCATTAGAATCTCTCTCTCTCTGGTACCCTGGTTACAACCAGCAGCTCTCATTAGAATCTCTCTCTCTCTGGTGCCCTGGTTACAACCAGCAGCTCTCATTAGAATCTCTCTCTCTGGTACCCTGGTTACAACCAGCAGCTCTCATTAGAATCTCTCTCTCTGGTACCCTGGTTACAACCAGCAGCTCTCATTAGAATCTCTCTCTCTCTCTGGTGCCCTGGTTACAACCAGCAGCTCTCATTAGAATCTCTCTCTCTGGTACCCTGGTTACAACCAGCAGCTCTCATTAGAATCTCTCTCTCTGGTACCCTGGTTACAACCAGCAGCTCTCATTAGAATCTCTCTCTCTCTGGTACCCTGGTTACAACCAGCAGCTCTCATTAGAATCTCTCTCTCTCTGGTGCCCTGGTTACAACCAGCAGCTCTCATTAGAATCTCTCTCTCTCTGGTGCCCTGGTTACAACCAGCAGCTCTCATTAGAATCTCTCTCTCTGGTACCCTGGTTACAACCAGCAGCTCTCATTAGAATCTCTCTCTCTGGTACCCTGGTTACAACCAGCAGCTCTCATTAGAATCTCTCTCTCTCTGGTGCCCTGGTTACAACCAGCAGCTCTCATTATAATCTCTCTCTCTGGTACCCTGGTTACAACCAGCAGCTCTCATTAGAATCTCTCTCTCTCTGGTACCCTGGTTACAACCAGCAGCTCTCATTAGAATCTCTCTCTCTCTGGTACCCTGGTTACAACCAGCAGCTCTCATTAGAATCTCTCTCTCTGGTACCCTGGTTACAACCAGCAGCTCTCATTAGAATCTCTCTCTCTCTGGTACCCTGGTTACAACCAGCAGCTCTCATTAGAATCTCTCTCTCTCTGGTGCCCTGGTTACAACCAGCAGCTCTCATTAGAATCTCTCTCTCTCTGGTGCCCTGGTTACAACCAGCAGCACTGATCAACTCATCCTTGACCGCTGGCTATGTCCCTTCCGTCTTCAAGAGAGCGAGAGTTGCACCCCTTCTCAAAAAACCAACACTCGATCCCTCTGATGTCAACAACTACAGACCAGTATCCCTTCTTTCTTTTCTCTCCAAAACTATTGAGCGTGCCGTCTCTAGCCAACTCTCCTGCTATCTCTCTAAGAATGACCTTCTTGATCCAAACCAGTCAGGTTTCAAGACTGGTCATTCAACTGAGACTGCTCTTCTCTGTGTCACGGAGGCTCTCCGCACTGCTAAAGCTAACTCTCTCTCCTCTGCTCTTGTCCTTCTAGACCTGTCTGCTGCCTTTGATACTGTGAACCATCAGATCCTCCTCTCCACCCTCTCCGAGTTGGGCATCTCCGGCGCGGCTCACTCTTGGATTGCGTCCTACCTGACCGATCGCTCCTACCAAGTGGCGTGGCGAGAAGCTGTCTCCGCACCACGTGCTCTCACCACTGGTGTCCCCCAGGGCTCAGTTCTAGGCCCTCTCCTATTCTCGCTATACACCAAGTCACTTGGCTCTGTCATATCCTCACATGGCCTCTCCTATCAGTATGGATGACGGATCACCACCTCAAGCTGAACCTTGGCAAGACGGAGCTGCTCTTCCTCCCGGGGAAGGACTGCCCGTTCCATGATCTTGCCATCACGGTTGACAACTCCGTTGTGTCCTCCTCCCAGAGTGCGAAGAGACTTGGCGTGACCCTGGACAACACCCTGTCGTTCTCCGCTAACATCAAGGCGGTGACCCGATCCTGTAGGTTCATGCTCTACAACATTCGGAGAGTACGACCCTGCCTTACACAGGAAGAGGCACAGGTCCTAATCCAGGCACTTGTCATCTCCCGTCTGGATTACTGCAACTCGCTGTTGGCTGGGCTCCCTGCCTGTGCCATTAAACCCCTACAACTCATCCAGAATGCCGCAGCCCGTCTGGTGTTCAACCTTCCCAAGTTCTCTCACGTCACCCCGTTCCTCCGCACACTCCACTGGCTTCCAGTTGAAGCTCGCATCTGCTACAAGACCATGGTGCTTGCCTACGGAGCTGTGAGAGGAACGGCACCTCCGTACCTTCAGGCTCTCATCAGTCCCTACACCCAAACGAGGGCATTGCGTTCATCCACCTCTGGCCTGCTGGCCCCCCTACCTCTGCGGAAGCACAGTTCCCGCTGAGCCCAGTCAAAGCTATTCGCTGCTCTGGCACCCCAATGGTGGAACAAGCTCCCTCACGACGCCAGGACAACAGAGTCACTCACCATCTTCCGGAGACATTTGAAACCCCACCTCTTTAAGGAATACCTGGGATAGGATAAAGTAATCCTATCTTTTTGTTTTGTCATGATTTGGTTGTGTCTAATTGTGTTGCTGTCCTGGGGCTCTGTGGGGTCTGTTTGTGTTTGTGAACAGAGCCCCAGGACCAGCTGGCTGAGGGGACTCTTCTCCAGGTTCATCTCTCTGTAGGTGATGGCTTTGTTACGGCTCTTTTCTGTTGTGAGGTCAAATATACACTCTCTCTCTCTCTCTCTCTCTCTCTCTCTCTCTCTCTCTCTCTCTCTCTCTCTCTCTCTCTCTCTCTCTCTCTCTCTCTCTCTCTCTCTCTCTCTCTCTCTCTCTCTCTCTCTCTCTCTCTCTCTCTCTCTCTCTCTCTCTCTCTCTCTCTCTCTCTCCTCTCTCCTCCCTCCCTCCCTCCCTCCCTCTCTCCCTCCCTCCCTCCCTGTGTTCTTCAGGGATGTTTAAGTTCAGTGAATCCCTGGTGCTTCCAGCAGATGCAGACTACATTGCAGTGTGAGGAGGAGGGGTGTGAGGTAATTGGGATGGTGATTACCCAGCGTTAAACACACACACACACACGCGCACACACACACACACGCACACACACACGCACACACACACACACACACACACACACGCACGCAGCGTGATCTGCCTCTGATTATAGTGCACTGTGGGATCTGCCGTAAGGAACAGCAACTTAAAACACATCTAAAGTCCAATCAGATCCACTATCAACATAAACAACACTCTCCTTATGG
>NW_028159963.1:0-7007 GCF_964263955.1 Coregonus lavaretus
CGTACTCTCTTCTGTTAAGCTAGGTGCTGTAAAATAAAGCTTGACTGGCTTGCATTTCCTCATATTCAACAGCCATGTGCCAAATAAGGACACATGAGCTATACCCATGGAATAACTGTATGCCTGAAAGCACAGATGGTTCCTTCCAACATTACACAGCGTACAGATGAATCCTGGAGGAACTGCCTGCCCGCCTGCCTGCCTGCCTGTCTCGCCGAGCCTGACCGAGTTTAAGTAAGCTGCAGCCCTGATTCCAAAAGGAGTGCGTCTAATCCAAAAGACACTATCCAATCCACACTACACCATGTGGTTATTATCGTTAATTTCCCCTCATCCAGTGATTTGATTGTGATGGTGAAATGTGAGTAGTATTTGGCTGGGGGCTGTGCTATGCTGTGCTATCTGACGGGACTGTATAGATTATCTGACCCTACAGGAAGACCCACTGTTTCCTCCCTGGCCCTCAGACAGTGGGAAGGGACTTCCTCAGCAGGCCTTATCAATTTTAACCACAACCCTCCGCCGCTGCCCCTACTGCACCCAGGGCATGATACTCCCACCCAACGAACGAGAGACCGAGAGAGCGAGAAACACAGAGAGAAAGCGGGGAGAGAGTGAGAGAAACACAAAGAGAGAGTGGGGAGAGAGTGAGAGAAACACAGAGAGAGACGGGGGAGAGAGAGAGAGAGCGAGAGAGAGAGAGAGAGAGAGAGAGAGAGAGAGAGAGAGAGAAAGAGAGAGAGACATGCTCAACATGAGCTCTGAATTCAGTTTTTTTGTTTTTAGAATTAGATAAACACTCAAATCTAAAAATAATTAAAGACAAGAAGTGATGAACAACAACTCTATTAAATCAGAATAGGAAAAAAAAGTAACTTTGAGCCTCAAATTAAGAAGTTTTGACTCTCACTAGCTAGCTACACAACAAAAACCTAGCCAGCAGGCTAGCAAGCCAGCCAGAAAATTGATCTAGAACAAACCTATAACTACATCAAACGACCAACCTGAGTGAGTAAATCAAAAAGGAGCACGGACTCCTTTTTCACTCTTTTTGCTGTTTTTTTTTAGCTAAATTAGAGCTAGCTAGCAACAGCAGCAGACAAACAAAACTGGTTGCCATGGCAAAGGTGCAGCAGAACAGATCCACAGCAGCGGTAGTAGCGGAGAGAGAGAAGGACACCACCAGTGACATGCCCTCCCACAAGACAAACTCCACCAGCACCACCCCCACTATCCCCACCCAAAAAGGCACATCCAGCACCTCTCTTCCCACCATAGTGGAGGACACGCCCCAGGAGGAGAGCGACCCCCTCAGTGCAGAGCAGGCTCAGGCCCTCCTCACCACCATGGCTGCCATGAGGGATCAGTTCACCAAACTGGAGGGGGAGGTGGTCCTGCTCAGGGAGAGTGTGAGCAAACAGCAACTAGACATCCACACCTTAGAGGAGCTCCTAGCCAAGGTGCGGACAGAGTAGGACAGCAGCCTTGCAACACAGCTGAAAGAAGTTCAGCAAGAGAGAGACGGACTCAAGAGAGAGCTGGCTGATCTAACAAAGGATGTGAGAGAGCTCCAAAAAGACAGGCAGAGCAGTAATAATGAGCTGACCACACTAAGAGAGGAGCTGCAGGAGAGAAAGAGAACAGAGGACAGGCTGCAGGAGCAGCTAGATCACCACTATATGACCTGCCGTCACACAGCAGAGGAGCCCACCTCAACCAGCCAGGCCTCCCCAGCCCCCACCCAGACGAGGCCTACCACCCCCCTCCCCCCACACCGCAGACCCACACCTGGAGGAGCCACAGCCCGGCAGACAGAGCTACTCACAGGCTGTGAGAGGAGCAACTGGCCCAGCCCCCACCAACGAAATGAGTGACATTAAATAAATGCTGAATCTACTATGCTCACATGTGATAGGCCGAGGGTCATGGTAAGATGTGCACAAGAACTCTACTATCCTCACAAGTGGCATGACACAAATACTATCTTAAATGATAAACAAATCACATTTGCATAATAAGAGTTTACGTTAATTGAAAATCCTATTCTAATAGTTCTTGTTGGATTGTGAGTGTTTATCTCATTTTGAAGGTGAAGAAAAAACAGTTATTAAATATTTTTACGTTGCATGTTGGAATTTACAAGGATTGAAGTCCTCTGCTTTTGGGCTAAAGAGCAGAAACCCAGACTTCCTTAAAGAAATTGATGATGTTGATATTGTAGTACTACAGGAAACATGGTGCAGAGGTGATGTTCCACTGGCTGTCCACTAGGTTATAGGGAGATAATCGTACCATCCACCAAATTAAAAGGAATCACACAGGGCAAAGACTCAGGGGGAATGCTAATATGGTATAAATCTGAACTAACTAATTCAATCAAATTGATCAAAACAGGAGAAATCTTTATCTGGTTAAAAATCAACAAGGAGGCTATCTTAACAGATAAAAACATATTCCTCTGTGCCACATACATTCCCCCCTCAGAGTCACCCTACTTCAATTAAGATAGTTTCTCCATTCTAGAGGGGGAGATTAGTTACTTTCAGGCCCAAGGCACTGTGCTGGTCTGTGGAGACCTGAATGCTAGAACAGCAGAAGAACTAGACACTATTAACAGTCATATGGACAAACACCTACTGGGAAGCAACAACCTTTCCCTCCCCACATACCCCCCCAGAAACAACTATGACAAAGTGAAAAACAAAAATGGAGTACAGCTCCTGAAGCTCTGTCGAACACTGGGTCTGTACATAGTCAATGGTAGGCTAAGAGGGGACTCTTTTGGTAGGTACACCTACAGCTCATCTCTTGGCAGCAGTACTGTAGACTACTTCATCACCGACCTCAACCCAGAGTCTCTCAGAGCCTTCACAGTCAGCCCACTAACACCTCTCTCAGACCACAGTAAAATCACAGTGTATCTGAGAAGAGCAGAACCCAACCATGAAGCATCCCGGCCAATACATTACATGGTACTAAACAGGCCTATAGATGGAGTGCAAACAGTACAGAAATCTACCAAAAAGCAATTAGTAGCCAAAACATACAATCTCTCCTGGACAACTTTTTAGCCTTAAGATTCTCCTACAGCAATGAAGGTGTAAATGTGGCCATTTGGAACATAAACTTTATAATTGGCAAATTAGCCTCCTTGGCTAATCTAAAGAAAAATAAGAGCAACCCAAAAATAATAGATAATGAAAAATGGTTTGATAATGATTGCAAAAATCTAAGAAAGTCATTGAGAAATATATTTAATCAAAAACACAGAGACCCAGACAACAAAATATATGCCTTCAATATGGGGAAACACTGAAGCAATACAAACACACCCTAAGAACAAAAAAGGAACAGCACATTAGAAATATTTTGTCTTGCCTCCCGAGTGGCGCAGTGGTCTAAGGCACTGCATCGCAGTGCTAGCTGTGCCACTAGATATCCTGGTTCGAATCCAGGCTCTGTTGTAGCGACCGGGAGACCCATGGGGGGCGCACAAGTCGTCCAGGGCAGGGGAGGGAATGGCCGGCAGGGATGTAGCTCAGTTGGTGGAGCATGGCGTTTGCAACGCCAGGGTTGTGGGTTCATTTCCCACGGGGGGGGCCAGTATGAAAAATAAAAAAATAATGTATGCACTCACTAACTGTAAGTTGCTCTGGATAAGAGCGTCTGCTAAATGACAAAAAAAAAAAAAAACGATTTAACATCTACAGGAGGGGTTACAGCAGCATCTGTACAGGTTCTATCAGACCTAGGCTCTGACTGTTACTCTAAAAAAACCGAATATAATGATATTCCAAAAAAGGTCCGGAAATCAGGATGACAAATATAAATTGTATTTGGACACAGTTCTATTAGAACACACCAAAAATTACACGTATCTAGGACTAAATATCAGCAACACAGGTAGCTTTCACATGGCTGTGAATTACATTTTACATTTTTGTCATTTAGCAGACACATTTATCCAGAGCAAGAGAGAGAGAGGGAGAGAGAGCGAGAGAGAGTCCATCTCCTTCCTAGGACACCGCCTGTCCGCGTCAGGGGTGGAGATGGAGATTGACCGCATTTTGGCCGTGCGTAATTGGCCGACTCCAACCACGGTGAAGGAGGTGCAGCGATTCTTTGGTTTTGCCAACTACTACCGGAGGTTTATCCAGGGCTTTGGTCAGGTAGCGGCTCCCATTACGTCCTTGCTGAAGGGGGGACCGGTGCGTATTCAGTGGTCAGCTGAGGCAGACAGGGCTTTTGGTCATCTGAAGGACCTGTTTACTTCGGCTCCAGTGCTGGCTCATCCGGATCCCTCCTTGGCATTCCAGGTTGAGGTGGACGCGTCCGAGGCTGGGATAGGAGCTGTACTGTCTCAGCGCTCGGGTACGCCACCAAAACTCCGCCCCTGTGCTTTCTTTTCTAAGAAGCTCAGTCCGGCGGAGCGCAACTATGATGTGGGGGACCGGGAGCTGTAGCTCTGAAAGTGTGGAGGCATTGGCTTGAGGGGGCTAAACACCCTTTTCTCATTTTGACCATCGCAATCTGGAGTACATCCGGGCGGCGAGGAGGTTGAACCCTCGCCAGGCAAGGTGGGCCATGTTCTTCACTTGTTTTGTGTTTACGCTTACTTACAGACCAGGTTCCCAGAACGCTAAGGCAGATGCTAAGTCCCGACTGTATGACACAGCGGAGTGGTCCATTGAGCCCACAACCATACTTCCGGCTTCGTGTCTGGTGGCACCGGTGGTGTTCCCAGTGTCCAGAGGGTCGTATATACGTGCCACTCGAGGTTCGCGATCGATTGATCTATTGGGCTCACACGTCACCCTCCTCTGGTCATCCTGGCATCGGTCGGACAGTGCACTGTCTTAGTGGGAAGTACTGGTGGCCCACCTTAGCTAGGGATGTGAGGGTTTACGTTTCTTCCTGCTTGGTGTGCGCCCAGTGTAAGGCACCTAGACACCTGCCCAGAGGGAAATTACAACCCCTACCGTTCCACAACGGCCGTGGTCCCACCTATCGGTGGATTTTGTTACAGACCATCCCCCCTCACAAGGGAACACCACGATCCTGGTCGTTGTGGATCGGTTTTCTAAGTCCTGCCGTCTCATTCCTATTCCAGGTCTCCCTACAGCCCTACAAACTGCTGAGGCCCTATTTACACACGTCTTCCGGCACTACGGGGTACCTGAGGATATTGTGTCGGATCGGGGCCCCAGTTCACCTCAAGGGTCTGGAGGGCATTCATGGAACGTCTGGGGGTCTCGATCAGCCTGACCTCAGGTTTTCACCCCGAGAGTAATGGGCAGGTGGAAAGAGTCAACCAGGATGTGTGTAGGTTTCTGCGATCATATTGCCAGGACCGGCAGGGGGAGTGGTCGGGTTATATCCCCTGGGCAGAGATGGCCCAAAACTCACTTCGCCACTCCTTCTTCTATTTGCGAATAATCGCACCAACTGTTGTCACCTTCTCACCAAGCTGTTTGGCGAAGGTCTTGTAGCCCATTCCAGCCTTATGTAGGTCTACAATCTTGTCCCTGACATCCTTGGAGAGCTCTTTGGTCTTGGCCATGGTGGAGAGTTTGGAATCTGATTGATTGCTTCTGTGGACAGGTGTCTTTTATACAGGTAACAAGCAGAGATTAGGAGCACTCTCTTTAAGAGTGTGCTCCTAATCTCAGCTCGTTCCCTGTATAAAAGACACCTGGGAGCCAGAAATCTTTCTGATTGAGAGGGGGTCAAATACTTATTTCCCTCATTCAAATGCAAATCAATTTATAACTTTTTTGACATGCGTTTTTCTGGATTTTTTGTTGTCGTTGTTATTCTGTCTCTCACTGTTCAAATAAACCATTAAAATGATAGACTGATCATTTATTTGTCAGTGGGCAAACGTACAAAATCAGCAGGAGATCAAATACATTTTTTTCCCCTCACTGTATGTCAACGCAACATTAAATGAAGGAAAGATGAGTTGCAGTAGCCAATGTATAGTACGTCTCCCTGTCAAACCTACTGCATTACAGAGAAGAAGAACCAGAAGCTGTGTGATTCTGTTCCGTAGAGTCTCAGTGCATTGAGTGACATTAACAGTGATAAAGCACTTAAAAACTCCTAAACGACTGCTCACTATTTAATTAAAGGTACCTTATTAACGACCTCCACAAAGCAAAAGTGATGACAAGGTAAAATAGATTAATTAAGGAACCTCCGTCGAACAGGCACTTTATCTAGAATCGCGCTTGTCACAGGAATTTAGGATATGGTTGACTTGAACAGATTACGCCTCTTCTCGTTCGAGTGGGATGGAAAATTAATTATCGGTGACATTTCTTTATTAAATTAATTATAGCTAGCTGTTTTTTTTGTTGCTCTGAATATTATTATTATTTTAGGGATTTTTTTTTGTGCAAGATACCAGAATGGGTTATTAAACTGGGCTGTGAAAACATCCCCTCTCTCATTGCTTTTGAACGATGCTATCGTCAGCTGTCACTGAGTAATATTCCTGATCGGAAGAGGGACAGGTCATGAAGTGTTATGTCAGGGAGATTCCCCAGTCACACACACAAGCACACGTAGGCACACAAATAATAACACTAACACACACACACACACACACTATGATTGCACACACACACATTAGTACACTAACCCTATGTGAGTGACAGCTGGGAATGGGTGGAGTCTTCCCCACCTATTGGCCATCATCTCTGGTAGTGACATCATAATAACGTGGGAGCTCTGGTAGTGACGTCATAATAATGTGGGAGCTCTGGCAGAGACGTCATAATAACGTGGGAGCTCTGGTAGTGACGTCATAATAATGTGGGAGCTCTGGCAGAGACGTCATAATAACGTGGGAGCTCTGGTAGTGACGTCATAATAACGTGGGAGCTCTGGCAGTGACGTCATAATAATGTGGGAGCTCTGGCAGTGATGTCATAATAATGTGGGAGCAGCTCACTGACAGACTGAAGGAGGCATGAGAGATGGCATCAGAGGTGATTCATCTGAGG
>NW_028159962.1:0-5000 GCF_964263955.1 Coregonus lavaretus
TTAGTACCATATGAACATCCAACCAACCAGCCGTCAGTTTATTAGTACCATATGAACATCCAACCAACCAGCCGTCAGTTTATTAGTACCATATGAACATCCAACCAACCAGCCGTCAGTTTATTATAACCATATGAACATCCAACCAACCAGCCGTCAGTTTATTAGTACCATATGAACATCCAACCAACCAGCCGTCAGTTTATTAGTACCATATGAACATCCAACCAACCAGCCGTCAGTTTATTATAACCATATGAACATCCAACCAACCAGCCGTCAGTTTATTAGTACCATATGAACATCCAACCAACCAGCCGTCAGTTTATTAGTACCATATGAACATCCAACCAACCAGCCGTCAGTTTATTAGTACCATATGAACATCCAACCAACCAGCCGTCAGCTTATTAGTACCATATGAACATCCAACCAACCAGCCGTCAGCTTATTAGTACCATATGAACATCCAACCAACCAGCCGTCAGTTTATTAGTACCATATGAACATCCAACCAACCAGCCGTCAGTTTATTAGTACCATATGGACATCCAACCAACCAGCCGTCAGTTTATTAGTACCATATGAACATCCAACCAACCAGCCGTCAGTTTATTAGTACTGTCACGATCGTCAGGAACAGATGAGTACCAAGGCGCAGTGTTGCAGGCAAACATACTCTTTTATTGAGCGAAACGCGATCAAAACAACAAAGACGGTAACGTGACAGTACACGGTCAAACACAACCAACTTGAAACAAGAACCCACAAAAAACAAAGGAAAAACCGACAGTTTAAATATGGCTCCCAATCAGAGACAACCAGCAAACAGCTGACACTCGTTGCCTCTGATTGGGAGTCACTCAGGCCAACATAGAAATACAAACATAGAATTACACACCCTGGCTCAACATAACATTGTCCCCAGAGCCAGGGCGTGACAGTACCCCCCCCTAAAGGCGCGGACTCCGACCGCGCCAACTAAATACCACAGGGGAGGGACCGGGTGGGCACTCCGCCTTGGCGGCGGATCCGGCTCTGGGCCCGATCCCCACTCCCTCTCCAACCCCCCAAAGTACCCCTGGTCCAGTCTGGCCCCGCTGGCCGGAGCCGGACTGACGACACGCACCCCTGGCTTGGTGCGTGGAACAGGAACGGACCGGACCGGGCTGACGATGCGCACCCCTGGCTTGGTGCGTGGAGTAGCAACTGGCCGGACCGGGCTGACGATACACACCCCTGGCTTGGTGCGTGGAGCAGGAATGGACCGGACCGGGCTGACGATGCGCACCCCTGGCTTGGTGCGTGGAGTAGCAACTGGCCTGGTGTGGAGAGCAGGAGCGGGCCGGACAGGGCTGACGAAACGCACCACAGACTTGGTGCGGGGAGCAGGAATGGGCCGGACCGGGCTGGCGACGCGCACCACAGACTTGGTGCGGAGAGCAGGAACGGGCCGGACAGGGCTGACGAAACGCACCACAGACTTGGTGCGGGGAGCAGGAACAGGCCGGACCGGGCTGGCGACGCGCACCATAGGTTTGGTGCGGGGAGCAGGAACAGGCCGGGCCGGGCTGGCGACGCGCACCATTGGCTTGGTGCGGGGAGCAGGAACAGGCCGGGCCGGGCTGGCGACGCGCACCATAGGTTTGGTGCGGGGAGCAGGAACAGGCCGGGCCGGGCTGGCGACGCGCACCATTGGCTTGGTGCGGGGAGCAGGAACAGGCCGGGCCGGGCTGGCGTCGCGCACCATAGGCTTGGTGCGGGGAGCAGGAACAGACCGGGCCGGGCTGGTGACGCGCACCATAGGCTCGGTGCGGGGAGCAGGAACAGGCCGGGCCGGGCTGACGACACGCACCACAGGCTCGATGCGAGGAACAGGAACAGGCCGGACCGTACTGGGGACACACACCACTGGCCCTACGCAGGGATCAGGAACGGGCCGGACCGGACTGGTAACACACCCCAGTACCTCTCGCCGTGCCTCCACACTTTCCCTCTCCTCTGAGACCAGTGGCCCCCTTAACCTGGCTGCCTCCTCTGCACACTCGCTGGACCGCTCCATCGCGGCCTCCTGCTGCCCCGTCGTCCACGTCGTGAGCCCCCCCCTAAAAAAATTCTGGGGGTCTCTCCACCCCGTGGACCAGGCCTCCCTAGTTCTCGCCAGACTCTCACCCCACTGCTTCAAAGTCCAACCTCTCTGCTCTTCCCTTGGCTTGGCCCAGTCGAGACTCTTAATCCATTGCTCCATAGACCAGCCTCTCTTCTCTTCACTTAGCTGGGCCCAGTCGAGACTCCTACTCCACTGATCCCAGGTCCTTCCTCTCTCCTCTTCACGCTGCTTGGTCCAGTTTTGGTGGGTTCTTCTGTCACGATCGTCAGGAACAGATGAGGACCAAGGCGCAGCGTTGCAGGCAAACATACTCTTTTATTGAGCGAAACGCGATCAAAACAACAAAGACGGTAACGTGACAGTACACGGTCAAACACAACCAACTTGAAACAAGAACCCACAAAAAACAAAGGAAAAACCGACAGTTTAAATATGGCTCCCAATCAGAGACAACCAGCAAACAGCTGACACTCGTTGCCTCTGATTGGGAGTCACTCAGGCCAACATAGAAATAGGGAACATAGATCTACACACCCTGGCTCAACATAACAGTGTCCCCAGAGCCAGGGCGTGACAAGTACCATATGAACATCCAACCAACCAGCCGTCAGTTTATTAGTACCATATGAACATCCAACCAACCAGCCGTCAGTTTATTAGTACCATATGAACATCCAACCAACCAGCCGTCAGTTTATTAGTACCATATGAACATCCAACCAACCAACCTGTCGTCAACGCTCTTTTGGGCCAGGAGGCGGCAGGCAGGGCACTCTCGCATCACCCCAGGTATCCAACACCCACACTCGTTCAGAGCCCTCTGCTGCGCACTGTACCCTACCCATCCACTTTCCTGATCACATGGTAGTTCCCCAGTGTAAGGCGCTAGTCGATTCAGGCGCAGCTGGGGAACTTTATGGGCATTCTCACGCCGTCTAGGCATTTCATTGGTTCCCCTATCCATTCCACTCCCCATCAGAGCACTTGATAGTCGACCATTAGGGTCCGGGTTCGTTCAGGAAGTTGCTGCACCAGTCACCATAATTACCCAGGAGACTAACACTCCACAACCCCACCTTCTCATGGCCGCAGAGGGTTCTCAAGGGGTGGTCGCGAGAGTGTCAGGGTAGGTGTCTAGGTGTTTCCGTTGGTGCAACCACGGTGGAAAGTCCAGACAGTACCTCCACCGTGCGCATTCCCCCCCCCCCCGAATACCTCGATTTGGCGCACGCGTTTTCAAAAACGCAGGCTACCAAGTTACCACCTCATCGGGCGGGGGATTGCGCAATAAACCTCCGGGTAGACGCTGTACCACCCAGGGGTCATGTGTACCCCCTGTCGCGGCTATGGAAACATATGTCACCGAGTCCCTGCGCCAGGGGTATATATATGTCCCTCCACTTCACCCACCTCCTCAAGTTTCTTCTTTGTGAGCCGCATTTCAGCCATGCGTAATTGGCCGACTCCAACCACGGTTAAGGAGATGCAGGGCTTCTATCTGAGGTTTATCCGGGGCTTTGGCAAGGTCGCAGCTCCCATTACCTCCCTGTTGAAGGGTGGGCCATCCCGGCTCCGCTGGTCTGCTGAGGCTGACCTGGCCTTCAGCAAACTGCGGGGTCTGTTCACCTCAGCCCCGGTACTGGCCCACCCCGATCCATCACTACCGTTCGTAGTGGAGGTGGATGCGTCCAAGGTAGGGATAGGCGCTGTCCTATCTCAATGCTCGGGCACGCCACCCAAGCTCCGCCCCTGTGTCTTCTTCTCTAAGAAGTTCAGCCCGGTGGAGCAGAACTAGGACGTTGGTGATCGGGAGCTGTTGGCTGTTGGCTGTTGTCCGAGCCTTGACCGTGTGGCGGCATTGGCTCGAAGGGGCGAAACACCCTTTCCTCGTCTGGACGGACCACCGTAACCTGGAGTACATCCGGGCAGCGAGGAGGCTGAATCCTCGCCAGGCCAGGTGGGCCCTATTTTTCACTCGGTTCGATTTTACACTGTCATACATCCCGGGTACGAAGAACGTAAAGGCAGACGCATTGTCTGGTCACCCAGGTATCGGTCATACAGTGCGCTGCCTGACCGGAAAGTACTGGTGGCCTACCTTGGCTACGGACGTGAGGGTGTATGTCTCCTCCTGCTCAGTGTGCGCCCAGAGTAAGGCACCCAGGCACCTCCCAGCGGGTATGCTACAGCCCTTACCAGTTCCACAACGACCATGGTCTCACCTAAGTGTTGATTTCCTGACTGATCTTCCCCTCTCCCACAGTAACACCACCATCCTGGTCGTTGTGGACCGCTTTTCTAAAGCCTGCCGCCTCCTTCCTCTGCCCGGTCTCCCCACGGCCCTGCAAACTGCGGAGGCGCCCTGTTTACACACGTCTTCCGGCACTACGGGGTACCAGAGGACATAGCGTCTGACCGGGGTCCCCAGTTCACATCCAAGGTCTGGAAGGCGTTCATGGAACGTCTGGGGGTCTCGGTCAGCCTGACCTCTGGGTTCCACCCCGTGTCTAATGGGCAGGTGGAACGTGTTTGACCGCCACCGCAGTGAGGCCCCGGTCTTCATACCGGGGGATCGGGTCTGGCTCTAGACCCGGAATCTGCCCCTCCGACCTGCCCTGCCGGAAGCTAAGCCCGCGGTTTGTGGGGCCGTTCAAAGTCCTGAGGAGAATCAAAGAGGTCACCTATAGGTTATTATTCCCCCTGATTACAGTATTAACCCCTCGTTTCATGTGTCTCTCCTCAGGCCGGTGGTGGCTGGTCCGCTCCAGGAGTCTGAGGTGCGGGAGTTCCCTCCACCTCCTCTGGACATCGAGGGGGCCCCGGCGTACTCTGTCCATTCCGTCCTGGATTCGAGGCGTCGGGTGGGGGCCTTCAGTACCTCGTGGAGTGG
>NW_028159962.1:10000-25000 GCF_964263955.1 Coregonus lavaretus
TGTTATACAGCAGTAAAGTCAGTGTGTTATATAGCAGTAAAGTCAGTGTGTTATATAGCAGTAAAGTCAGTGTGTTATATAGCAGTAAAGTCAGTGTGTTTATATACCAGTAAAGTCAGTGTGTTATATAGCAGTAAAGCCAGTGTGTTATATAGCAGTAAAGTCAGTGTGTTATATAGCAGTAAAGTCAGTGTGTTATATAGCAGTAAAGTCAGTGTGTTATATAGCAGTAAAGTCAGTGTGTTTATATACCAGTAAAGTCAGTGTGTTATATAGCAGTAAAGTCAGTGTGTTATATAGCAGTAAAGTCAGTGTGTTTATATACCAGTAAAGTCAGTGTGTTATATACCAGTAAAGTCAGTGTGTTATATAGCAGTAAAGCCAGTGTGTTATATAGCAGTAAAGTCAGTGTGTTATATAGCAGTAAAGTCAGTGTGTTATATAGCAGTAAAGTCAGTGTGTTTATATACCAGTAAAGTCAGTGTGTTATATAGCAGTAAAGTCAGTGTGTTTATATACCAGTAAAGTCAGTGTGTTATATAGCAGTAAAGTCAGTGCGTTATATAGCAGTAAAGTCAGTGTGTTTATATAGCAGTAAAGCCAGTGTGTTATATAGCAGTAAAGCCAGTGTGTTATATAGCAGTAAAGCCAGTGTGTTATATAGCAGTAAAGCCAGTGTGTTATATAGCAGTAAAGTCAGTGTGTTATATAGCAGTAAAGTCAGTGCGTTATATAGCAGTAAAGTCAGTGTGTTATATACCAGTAAAGTCAGTGTGTTATATAGCAGTAAAGTCAGTGTGTTATATACCAGTAAAGTCAGTGTGTTATATAGCAGTAAAGTCAGTGTGTTATATAGCAGTAAAGTCAGTGCCTTATATAGCAGTAAAGTCAGTGTGTTTATATAGCAGTAAAGTCAGTGTGTTATATAGCAGTAAAGTCAGTGTGTTATATAGCAGTAAAGTCAGTGTGTTATATAGCAGTAAAGTCAGTGTGTTATATAGCAGTAAAGTCAGTGTGTTATATAGCAGTAAAGTCAGTGTGTTATATAGCAGTAAAGTCAGTGTGTTATATAGCAGTAAAGCCAGTGTGTTTATATACCAGTAAAGTCAGTGTGTTATATAGCAGTAAAGTCAGTGCGTTATATAGCAGTAAAGTCAGTGTGTTTATATACCAGTAAAGTCAGTGTGTTATATAGCAGTAAAGTCAGTGTGTTTATATACCAGTAAAGTCAGTGTGTTATATAGCAGTAAAGTCAGTGCGTTATATAGCAGCAAAGCCAGTGTGTTATATAGCAGTAAAGTCAGTGTGTTATATAGCAGTAAAGTCAGTGTGTTTATATACCAGTAAAGTCAGTGTGTTATATAGCAGTAAAGTCAGTGTGTTATATAGCAGTAAAGTCAGTGTGTTTATATACCAGTAAAGTCAGTGTGTTATATAGCAGTAAAGTCAGTGCGTTATATAGCAGTAAAGCCAGTGTGTTATATAGCAGTAAAGTCAGTGTGTTATATAGCAGTAAAGTCAGTGTGTTATATAGCAGTAAAGCCAGTGTGTTATATAGCAGTAAAGCCAGTGTGTTATATAGCAGTAAAGCCAGTGTGTTATATAGCAGTAAAGTCAGTGTGTTATATAGCAGTAAAGTCAGTGTGTTATATAGCAGTAAAGCCAGTGTGTTATATAGCAGTAAAGTCAGTGTGTTTATATACCAGTAAAGTCAGTGTGTTATATAGCAGTAAAGTCAGTGTGTTATATAGCAGTAAAGTCAGTGTGTTATATAGCAGTAAAATCAGTGTGTTATATAGCAGTAAAGTCAGTGTGTTTATATACCAGTAAAGTCAGTGTGTTATATAGCAGTAAAGTCAGTGCGTTATATAGCAGTAAAGCCAGTGTGTTATATAGCAGTAAAGTCAGTGTGTTATATAGCAGTAAAGCCAGTGTGTTATATAGCAGTAAAGTCAGTGTGTTATATAGCAGTAAAGCCCGTGTGAACACCTAAACACGTGCGTCAGAATCCCAGTTGTGGTGCTTTTCTACTGTATCAATCCTGTTTCTATTAACAGTGCTGCTGCTGGGTGTTAATTCTATAGTGGCTGGACGTGGCGTCCTTTCACAGTTCGAAGGGTGCAGAGGATCATGTTGATGAGCTGAGAGAGTTGAGCTCAGACAAAAAATGCTGCGCGCCCAGAAAGTGGATCTGAGTGCAAGAAATGAAGTGTAGAGCAGGCATCTCCCTACTCATGAAATGAAGTGTTGAGCAGGCATCTCCCTACTCATGAAATGAAGTGTTGAGCAGGCATCTCCCTACTCATGAAATGAAGTGTTGAGCAGACATCTCCCTACTCATGAAATGAAGTGTTGAGCAGGCATCTCCCTACTCATGAAATGAAGTGTTGAGCAGGCATCTCCCTACTCATGAAATGAAGTGTTGAGCAGGCATCTCCCTACTCATGAAATGAAGTGTTGAGCAGGCATCTCCCTACTCATGAAATGAAGTGTTGAGCAGGCATCTACCTACTCATGAAATGAAGTGTTGAGCAGGCATCTCCCTACTCATGAAATGAAGTGTTGAGCAGGCATCTCCCTACTCATGAAATGAAGTGTTGAGCAGGCATCTCCCTACTCACGGCCTGCGCTCTCTCCAAATGCTTCTGTGCTTGAGTGATATGATCTTTGTGTGCTCGCAAATCTACTCAAATATGATTGGCGGCCTTATTGATCAATCATAGCACTGCTTTTTGTTACAATGCAATGGATTGGCTAGCCAAATGGAAGGCATCTGTCTGCCTAATACACATGCTGCAGTGAAACTACCACCACCCAGCGCCCCTAGAGGTATCTGATGGTACTGCTGCCTCTCTGTCTGTCTGTCTGCCTGTCTGCCTGCCTGTGGGCCTGCCTGCCTGTCTGTCTGTCTGTCTGTCTGTCTGTCTGTCTGTCTGTCTGTCTGTCTGTCTGTCTGTCTGTCTGTCTGTCTGTCTGTCTGTCTGTCTGTCTGTCTGTCTGTCTGTCTGTGGGTCTACCTGGCTGTATGTCTGTCTGTCTGTCTGTGGGTCTGCCTGGCTGTATGTCTGTCTGTCTGTGGGTCTGCCTGACTGTATGTCTGTCTGCCTGTCTGTCTGTCTGCCTGTGGGTCTGTCTGCCTGTGGGTCTGTCTGTCTGTGGGTCTGTCTGTTTGTCTGTGGGTCTGCCTGTCTGTCTGCCTGTCTGTCTGTCTGTCTGCCTGTCTGTGGGTCTGTCTGTGGGTCTGCCTGGCTGTATGTCTGTCTGCCTGTGGGTCTGTCTGTATGTGGGTCTGTCTGTCTGTTGGTCTGTCTGTCTGTCTCTCTGTTGTTTCTCCAGTGTGTCAGTTAGTAACAGAGAGATCTGAGAAGTGGAGGCTAGTCTGCTGTGTTCTGTTCCCTTCCCTACCTAACAGAGAGATCTGAGAAGTGGAGGCTAGTCTGCTGTGTTCTGTTCCCTTCCCTCCCTAACAGAGAGATCTGAGAAGTGGAGGCTAGTCTGCTGTGTTCTGTTCCCTTCCCTCCCTAACAGAGAGATCTGAGAAGTGGAGGCTAGTCTGCTGTGTTCTGTTCCCTTCCCTCCCTAACAGAGAGATCTGAGAAGTGGAGGCTAGTCTCCCTGTGTTCTGTTCCCTTCCCTACCTAACAGAGAGATCTGAGAAGTGGAGGCTAGTCTGCTGTGTTCTGTTCCCTTCCCTCCCTAACAGAGAGATCTGAGAAGTGGAGGCTAGTCTCCCTGTGTTCTGTTCCCTTCCCTACCTAACAGAGAGATCTGAGAAGTGGAGGCTAGTCTGCTGTGTTCTGTTCCCTTCCCTACCTAACAGAGAGATCTGAGAAGTGGAGGCTAGTCTCCCTGTGTTCTGTTCCCTTCCCTACCTAACAGAGAGATCTGAGAAGTGGAGGCTAGTCTGCTGTGTTCTGTTCCCTTCCCTCCCTAACAGAGAGATCTGAGAAGTGGAGGCTAGTCTGCTGTGTTCTGTTCCCTTCCCTCCCTAACAGAGAGATCTGAGAAGTGGAGGCTAGTCTGCTGTGTTCTGTTCCCTTCCCTCCCTAACAGAGAGATCTGAGAAGTGGAGGCTAGTCTCCCTGTGTTCTGTTCCCTTCCCTACCTAACAGAGAGATCTGAGAAGTGGAGGCTAGTCTGCTGTGTTCTGTTCCCTTCCCCTCCCTAACAGAGAGATCTGAGAAGTGGAGGCTAGTCTCCCTGTGTTCTGTTCCCTTCCCTCCCTAACAGAGAGATCTGAGAAGTGGAGGCTAGTCTCCCTGTGTTCTGTTCCCTTCCCTCCCTAACAGAGAGATCTGAGAAGTGGAGGCTAGTCTGCTGTGTTCTGTTCCCTTCCCTACCTAACAGAGAGATCTGAGAAGTGGAGGCTAGTCTCCCTGTGTTCTGTTCCCTTCCCTCCCTAACAGAGAGATCTGAGAAGTGGAGGCTAGTCTGCTGTGTTCTGTTCCCTTCCCTCCCTAACAGAGAGATCTGAGAAGTGGAGGCTAGTCTCCCTGTGTTCTGTTCCCTTCCCTACCTAACAGAGAGATCTGAGAAGTGGAGGCTAGTCTCCCTGTGTTCTGTTCCCTTCCCTCCTTAACAGAGAGATCTGAGAAGTGGAGGCTAGTCTCCCTGTGTTCTGTTCCCTTCCCTCCCTAACAGAGAGATCTGAGAAGTGGAGGCTAGTCTGCTGTGTTCTGTTCCCTTCCCTCCCTAACAGAGAGATCTGAGAAGTGGAGGCTAGTCTCCCTGTGTTCTGTTCCCTTCCCTCCCTAACAGAGAGATCTGAGAAGTGGAGGCTAGTCTCCCTGTGTTCTGTTCCCTTCCCTACCTAACAGAGAGATCTGAGAAGTGGAGGCTAGTCTCCCTGTGTTCTGTTCCCTTCCCTCCCTAACAGAGAGATCTGAGAAGTGGAGGCTAGTCTCCCTGTGTTCTGTTCCCTCCCTAACAGAGAGATCTGAGAAGTGGAGGCTAGTCTGCTGTGTTCTGTTCCCTCCCTAACAGAGAGATCTGAGAAGTGGAGGCTAGTCTCCCTGTGTTCTGTTCCCTTCCCTCCCTAACAGAGAGATCTGAGAAGTGGAGGCTAGTCTGCTGTGTTCTGTTCCCTTCCCTACCTAACAGAGAGATCTGATAAGTGGAGGCTAGTCTCCCTGTGTTCTGTTCCCTTCCCTACCTAACAGAGAGATCTGAGAAGTGGAGGCTAGTCTGCTGTGTTCTGTTCCCTTCCCTCCCTAACAGAGAGATCTGAGAAGTGGAGGCTAGTCTCCCTGTGTTCTGTTCCCTTCCCTCCCTAACAGAGAGATCTGAGAAGTGGAGGCTAGTCTCCCTGTGTTCTGTTCCCTTCCCTACCTAACAGAGAGATCTGAGAAGTGGAGGCTAGTCTGCTGTGTTCTGTTCCCTTCCCTCCCTAACAGAGAGATCTGAGAAGTGGAGGCTAGTCTGCTGTGTTCTGTTCCCTTCCCTACCTAACTGGATCCAGGTGCTGTCTGTTTCGCACACAGATGCATGGAACGAATGCACACCCGTACACTCACACGGCACGCAAGCACACACAGACTGCACGCACCCATGGACACGAGTATCCCTCTCTCACACACACAAACACATTCTCCCTCCCTCCCTCCCCCACTCCCTCCCCCCCTCCCTCCCTCTCCCTCCCTCCCTCCCTCCCTCCCTCTCTCTCTCTCTCTCTCTCCCTCTCTCCCTCTCTCCCTCCCTCCCTCCCTCCCTCCCTCTCTCTCTCCCTCCCTCCCTCCCAGTATGGTAGTAGTAATGTGATCTACTGGTGGCCGAGGTGTTAGGAGTTGCTGTGGGCTGCAGCAGGCCACAGAGGTATCACCACCTTGGTGCTAAATGTCTGAGAATATCCTCGCTTAACACAAACACGCTGCTCATATCAGTGGAGGCTCAGGCTACTGTTCGCACTTAGACACACACAGCTCAGACCCTGTTCATAAACAGCTCTATCCCCAGGGCAGAGAAGGGGGCTTTGTGTGTGTGTGTGTGTGTGTGTCTGTGTGCCGTTGGTCACGCTCCGGCCCAGAATGCCCTTCACCAGGCCGCCGTCTTTCATCACCATCTCCACGACGACGGCGCTCTAAGTCACCGTGACAACGCATTCCAGCTGGAGACCTGACAGTTGCTGTCTCTTTCAACCTCTACCTCTCCCCTTTCTCCCTGTCCCTTTCTCTCTCTATCAATCTCTCCCTTTATCAGTCTCTCTATCAATCTCTCCCTTTATCAGTCTCTCTCTCTCTCTCTCTCTCTCTCTCTCTCTCTCTCTCTCTATCAATCTCTCCCTTTATCAGTCTCTCTCTCTCTCTCTCTCTCTCTCTCTCTCTCTCTCCCTCTCCCACAAACACACACACTATCTGTCTATCTCTCTATATGTCTATCTGTCTGGTTCTTTTCTCAAGTGTCTGGTCATGGAAAAGCCTAAAGAAAGCATAATAATATCCATGTAGCAGATTCCCATTAAGTTCTAGTTAGGGTTTTATCTAACATTATGATGTTTTAATGTTTTAAATGAAATATCCTTGGAATGTTGTCCTAACATTCACTAAAATGTTGTGTACAGCATCTGTAACAACCACCACATAACATTCCCCAGAGGTTGTCATTAGGTTTCCAGGTAATGTAGTAACACAATGTAACCAGTAATGTTTTACCAGCAAACCAAAATTGGTTCAAATGTAGCAAAATTGTAGCAAATTGTTCACATAACACAAAAACTGTCGCATTGATGATTATACAATGTTTGTATAAAACATTCACCTGATGTTTGCAAGAACGTTCCCAGAACACATTTTGTCTGTTCTTTAAAAAGGTTGTCAAAATGTTTCATTAGGTGGTGGGAACATTTTAATAGGAATTGTGTTGTGACCTGATTGACCATTTTAGACTGAAGAAGAAGAAAAATAAAACACAATACCACAGCTCCCCTGGTGGTGCAGAGGGTTAATGATCTGGCTGCAGAGCTGAAGATCGCATGTTCAATCCCCACATATTCATTATCCATGGGAAAAAAAACTGATAATGAGGCTCAGATATAATCTACTAAAAAGAGAGGATTTCTTCCAGATTAATAAATCCAGTCAGATTTGCAGAATTTAGATTAACTGTAAAAAAAATATATATATATATTACGTTGTTGTTTTTTAATGCTGTTCAAATGTGTGCAAAAAAAGATGGTTGTGTTTATATGATTAAATGCAGTTCAAATGTCCTGTGAATGAAATTAAAATGCCATTTGTCTCTATATAACCTACAAATAAATTCTTCAAATACGAATTGCCATTGAATCTGGAGAGGAACATAAGGGGATTATGCCCTATAGAAAGCTTCACCTTGGATTTCTTAACATTTTTATTGGGTTACAAAGTGGGATTAAAATGGCCCATTATTCTTTTCAACATTCTTCAAGCTCTGTCAAGGTCTTTCCATAGATTTTCAAGCAGATTTAAGTCAAAACTGTATATTCGCCACTCAGGAACATTCACTGTCTTCTAGGTAAGCCACTCCAGTGTAGATTTGGCTTTGTGTTGTAGGTTATTGTCCTGCTGAAAGGTGAATTCCTCTCCCAGTGTCTGGTGAAAAGCAGACTGAACCAGGTTTTCATCTAGGATTTTGTCTGTTCTTAGCTCCATCCCGTTTCTTTTTATCCTGAAAAACTCCTCAGTATTTGCCGATGACAAGCATACCCATAACATGATGCAGCCACCACCGCGCTTGAAAATAAGGAGGCAGTTACTCAGTGATGTGTTGTGTTGGATTTGCCCCAAACATGAGGCTTCGCATTTAGGCCAAAAATAGCATATTCCTTTGCTCTGTTTATTTTCTTCAGTATTACTTTAGTCCCTAGTTGCATGTTTTGGAATAATTGTTTTATTCTGTATATTTGTATTCTTCTTTTCACTCTGTCATTTAAGTCGTTATTGTGGAGTCACTACTATGTTGTTGATCCATCCTCAGTTTTCTCCCGTCACAGCCATTGAACTCTGTAGCTGTTTTACAATCACCGATGGCCTCATGGTGGCATCCCTAAGCAGTTTCCTTCCTGCCCTGCAACTCAGTTCAGAAGGACGACTGCATCCTTTGATGTGTCTGGGTGGTTTAATACATCACCCACAGGATAATTATTAACTTGACCATGCTTAAAGAGATATTCAATGTCTGATGTGTTATTGTTACCCATCTACCAATCACTGCCCTTCTTTATGAGGCTTTCTAAAAGATCCCTGGTCTTTGTAGTTGAATCTGTGCTTGAAATTCAATACTTGACTGAGTGACCTTACAGATGTTGTATGGATGGGGGACAGAGGAAGGGTTAGTCATTAAAAACATAATGTCAACCCCTATTATTTCACACAAAGTGAGTCCATAGTCCAGAGACGCTAATCTGAGTGAGTCCATAGTCCAGAGACGCTAATCTGAGTGAGTCCATAGTCCAGAGACGCTAATCTGAGTGAGTCTATAGTCCAGAGACGCTAAGCTGCTAGCCATCAAGTTAACGAAGTTGGTACCAGATGAGTTTTCCAATGGAGTCCTCTTTGTCTGGAGAACTAAATGAACGGTTCCAGCGCTGTCGGAGCTGTATCTACTACGCTTTGTTTTGGGACAAACCGGATCACTCAGAGTTCCAACGTGGCAATTGTTTGCTTGCCGAGGATTATAGGCTTGAGGTGGCTTCCTTGATCACGCAGGTCGCCAGCCTACGTAAGAAACTGGGGGAAACGAAGAGTGGAATGTTAAAATTTTCTACGCCGGTGGTTGGCCGGCGTTCGCGCTTGTTGGATGCATCTCCGCCTTGTCATTTGTCGTTATCCGACTGGCCGGTGTTGCCCGGAGGTCCCGGACAGCGGCCTCCCGCAAAGCAGCCTACACTCCCAAACGAGAGGCCCGGAGCGGATACAAGCAACGAATAGCTTTGCCGTCCTGGAGCCTGATCTTCCTGCACCTTCGTCGCTGGGGGTGTCTGTGTCTGCGGCCAAAGTGCCTACTACTACGATTTAGAAGTCGAAGTCGGCAACCTTCCGTCCCTGCTCTGGATCGAGCGGGGCTTCTCCATCTGTCGGAGGCCTGCGCCAGGAGCCGGGAGCAACGGGCTCAAGTTGTCCTGCCTCTCGCCCGTCCATAAAGGGTTCTCAGAATCCTGTGAAGCGTGGGAGTGGGCGGATTTCCTCGTCCTTCTCACCAGCCGTGATTTTGGGCAGCTCCATGGTAAGAAATGGGACCGTTTCTGGTGCAAAAACAATGTCCTGTCCCGGAGTTCGAGTAAATTACATTACTAAGCTGCTCCCGAATGGACTATGTCAGGACATGGAAATAGCTTCAATCGTTGTCCATGTGGGTTTTAATGACATTATGAAGGGCAGCTCTGAACAGTTGAAACTGGATTTTAAAGAGCTGATTGACTATCTGCTAGACACTAATAAAAGACCCATCATATCTGGCCCTGTGCCCTCTCTGAATCGTGGCATTGAACGCTTTAGCAGGATTCTCTCTTCACAACTGGCTACGTGATTATTGCAACTCAAATGGGTGTAACTTTTGTTGACAAAACACATTTTATTAGGAGTATGGGATCCACCCAAATCATTTGGGTTCCTGGATCCTTTCACAGCATTATAAGGCTGCGTTGAGACAACGACTTATCAATGACCCAAGCCCAGCTCAGCTAATCCCTACCATTGTGATGCAGAGTTGTCAAAATGCTACAGCAAATGTTCATTACACCAGGGGCGTCAGTAGACACAATATAAGTAACCTAATGTATGTCCCTCTAACTGCCCTGAATGCCTCTGCTGATCCTACAGATATTGGATGGAGTAATCATGTCCCTATGAACCAGATTTACACTGTTAACACTGAGGCAGTGTGCCCTAGCAGGAAGTCCACTGTGTGCAGCTCACCATATTCTGACCATCTCTGAAACTCACTTAGATAATATCTTTGATGATACAGTGGTAGCAATACAAGGTTATAACATTTGCAGAAATATATAGAAATGCCAATGGTGGAGGTGTTGCTGTTTATATTCAGAATCACATTCCTGTAAAGATTAGAGAGGATCTCAAGTTAAATACTGTTGAAGTAATATGACTACAGGTTCATCTGCCTCACCTAAAGCCCATTCTGGTGGGAAGCTGCTATAGACCACCAAATGCTAACAGTCAGTATCTGGATAACATGTGTGAAATGCTTGATAATATATGTGATATCAACAGAGAGGTATATATTCTGGGTGATTTAAATATTGACTGGCTTTCATCAAGCTGCCCACTCAAGAAAATGCTTCAAACTGTAACCAGTGCCTGCAACCTGGTTCAGGTTATCAATCAACCTACCAGGGTAGTTACAAACAGCAGAGGAATGAAATCATCAACATGTATTGATCACATCTTTACTAATGCTGCAGAAATGTGCTTGAAAGCAGTATCCAAATCCATCGGATATAGTGATCACAATATAGTAGCCATACAGTCCTGTGTAGCTCAGTTGGTAGAGTATGGCGTTTGCAACGCCAGGGTTGTGGGTTTGATTCCAAGGGGGGGCCAGTCTGAAAAAATATAAAACAATATATGCACTCACTAACTGTAAGTCGCTCTTATCTGCTAAATGACTAAAATGTAAATGTAATAGTAAAAAGCTTTGGAGCACTTTGCATTAAATTTTGGGGGAGAAAGGCAAACTCAGCTCCATCATTCATTGAATCAGATGGCTCATTCATCACAAAACCAACTGATATTGCCAACTACTTTAATTATTTTTTCATTGGCAAGATTAGCAAACTTAGGCATGACATGCCAGCAACAAACGCTGACACTACACATCCAAGTATATCTGACCAAATTATGAAAGACAAGCGTAATTTTGAATTCTGTAAAGTGAGTGTGGAAGAAGTGAAAAAATGATTGTTGTCTATCAACAATGACAAGCCACCGGGGTCTGACAACTTGGATGGAAAATTACAGATGATGATAGCGGACGATATTGCCACTCCTATTTGCCATATCTTCAATCTAAGCCTACTAGAAAGTGTGTGCCCTCAGGCCTGGAGGGAAGCAAAAGTCATTCTGCTTCCTAAAAATAGGAAAGCCCCCTTTACTGGCTCAAATAGCCTACCAATCAGCCTGTTACCAACCCTTAGTAAACTTTTGGAACAAATTGTGTTTGACCAGATACAATGCTATTTTACAGTAAACAAATTGACAACAAACTTTCAGCATGCTTGTAGGGAAGGACATTCAACAAGCACAGCACTTACACAAATTACTGATGATTGGCTGAGAGAAATTGATGATAAAAAGATTGTGGGGGCTGTTTTGTTAGACTTCAGTGCAGCTTTTGACATTATCAATCATAGTCTGCTGCTGGAAAAACGTATGTGTTATGGCTTTACACCTCTTGCTATATTGTGGATAAAGAGTTACCTGTCTAACAGAACACAGAGGGTGTTCTTTAATGGAAGCCTCTCCAACAAAATCCAGGTAGAATCAGGCATTCCCCAGGGCAGCTGTCTAGGCCCCTTACATTTTTCAATCTTTACTAATGACATGCCATTACACAGGTGCACCTTGTGCTGGGGACAATAAAAGGACACTCTAAAATGTGCAGTTTTGTCACACAACACAATGCCACAGATGTCTCAAGTTTTGAGGGAGCATGCAATTGGCATGTTGACTGCAGGAATGTCCACCAGAGCCAGATAAGTGAATGTTCATTTCACTACCATAAGCCGCCTCCAACGTCATTTTAAAGAATTTGGCAGTACATCCAACTGGCTTCACAACCGCAGACCACGTGTAACCACGTCAGCCCAGGACCTCCACATCCGGCTTCTTCACCTGCGGGATCATCTGAGACCAGCCACCCGGACAGTTGATGAAACTGAGGAGTATTTCTGTCTGTAATAATGGCCTTTTGTTTGGAAAAACGAATTCTGATTGTCTGGCCTTGGCTCCCACCCATGGCTGCACCCCTGCCCAGTCATGTGAAATCCACAGATTAGGGCGTAATGAATATCTTAAAATTCACTGATTTCCTTATATGAACTGTAACTCAGTAAAATGGTTGAAATTGTTGCATGTTGCAGTTATATTTTTGTTCAGTATATCTAATAGAACTCAGGGGGGTTTCTTTAATGGAAGCTTCTCTAATGTCAAACATGTAGAGTGTGGTGTACTGCAGGGCAGTTCTCTAGGCCCTCTACTCTTTTTACCAATGACCTGCCACTGGCATTAAACAAAGCATGTGTGTCCATGTGTGCTGATGATTCAACCATATAATCATCAGCAACCACAGCTAATGAAGTCACTGAAACCCTTAACAAAGAGTTGCAGTCTGTTTTAGAATGGGTGGCCAGTAATAAACTGGTCCTGAACATCTCTAAAACTAAAAGCATTGTATTTGGTACAAATCCTTCCCTAAGTTCTAGACCTCAGCTGAATCTGGTAATGAATGGTGTGGCTGTTGAACAAGTTGAAGAGACTAAATTACTTGGTGTTACCTTAGATTGTAAACTGTCATGGTCAAAACATATAGATTCAATGGTTGTTAAGATGGGGAGAGGTCTGTCCGTACTAAAGAGTTGCTCTGCTTTTGACACCACACTCCACAAAGCAAGTCCTGCAGGCTCTAGTTTGATCTTATCTTGATTATGGTCCAGTCATGTGGTCCATTGCTGCAAAGAAAGACCTAGTTAAGCTGCAGCTGGCCCAGAACAGAGCGGCACGTCTTGCTCTTCATTGTAATCAGAGGGATAATATTAATACTATGCATGCCAGTCTCTCTTGGCTAAGAGTTGAGGAGAGACTGACTGTGTCACTTCTTCTTTTTATAAGAAACAATGTGTTGGAAATTCCAAATTGTTTGCATAGTCAACTTACACACAGCACTGACACACACACTTACCCCACCAGACATGCCACCAGGGGTCTTTTCACAGCACTGACACACACACTTACCCCACCAGACATGCCACCAGGGGTCTTTTCACAGCACTGACACACACACTTACCCCACCAGACATGCCACCAGGGGTCTTTTCACAGCACTGACACACACACTTACCCCACCAGACATGCCACCAGGGGTCTTTTCACAGCACTGACACACACACTTACCCCACCAGACATGCCACCAGGGGTCTTTTCACAGCACTGACACACACACTTACCCCACCAGACATGCCACCAGGGGTCTTTTCACAGTCCCCAGGTCCAGAACAAATTCAAGGAAACTTACAGTATTATACAGAGCCATGAATGCATGGAACTCTCTTCCATCTTATATAGTGTGTCCCCTGTAGCTCAGTTGGTAGAGCATGGCGCTTGCAACACCAGGGTTGTGGGTTCGTTTCCCACAGGGGGGCCAGTATGGAAAATGTATGCACTCACTAACTGTAAGTCGCTCTGGATAAGAGCGTCTGCTAAATGACTATAATGTAAACCTGGCTTCAAATAAAGCAACACCTCACGGCCCAACGCCTCTCCCCCATGTGACCTTGTTGTTGTGTATGTACTGACATGTATGTGGAACTGATAGATGCACACACACACTCTACATGTACATGTTTTTAAATGTATGTCAATTGTAAAGTATTTTGTCTGTAATGTCTTTCTCATTATGTGTCGGACCCCAGTAAGACTAGCTGTCTCCATTGGCGTCGGCTAATGGGGCTCCTAATCAATCAAATCAAACAGCTGAGCATATTTTGTGTGTTGGGAACCTATCTCTTGTAAAGAACTCTGAAAGGCTGTTCTGTCAACATTCTTGCAAAATCAAAGGAATGTTTTGTGCACCCTGATATAAACATTATCTGAATGTCAGCACAAGTGGACAGTGTTTGTTTGTGTGTTGGGAACCTATCTCGTGTCTTATCCCCACAATGTTCCCACAACCTAAAGAAACATTCTGGGAACATTTAAAGAACAGACTAAATGTGTTCTAGGAACGTTCTTGCAACATCAGGTAAATGTTTTTTTGTACCCTAAACTAAACATTGTAGAATCACCCGCACAACCAGACAGTTTCTGTGTTTTCGGAACATATCTTTTGTGATATCCCCACCAGACTGTTCCCACAACCTGGGAACCTTTAAATAACACACTAAATGTGTTTTAGGAACGTTCTTGTAACATCAGTCAAATGTTTTATACAAACATTCTACAATCATCAGAACGACTGGACAGTTTTTGTGTTATGAGAACATTTGCCGCGATCAAACGAATGTTCTGGGAACATTTACAGGACTAATTTTGGTTTGCTAGGATTTCTCTAGAATGTCCCTCTTCTCCCTCAACCCAAGGACTGATATGTTATCCATTGACTGTGAATTATATCATGTTAATCATAGATAGCCTACATGTTGAAGTACAGTGTATATATATCTATTCGAACTCCATTCATTCATACCCTCTGAACAAGCTCTCATTCAGTCACAAGTCTTTATGAAAACACACAGGTCTCTTCTGCCATCTAGTGGTTCAATTGAGAATTGCGGATTTTAAAAAAAATACTCAACATGCCTACACCGCACAACACAGGCCGAGACGTCACACGCACACACACATAGCGTCACACGCACACACACATAGCGTCACACGCACACACACAGCAGTAAGAGAAGTCAGCATGTAGGCCTACGACAAAACTGTGTTGTGTTGGAAGACTTTAATGTAGGAGAACACTAAGGTCCATGGAAAGATGTGGTCTAGTGGTGTAACACTAAGGTCTATGGAAAGATGTGGTCTAGTGATGTATCACTAAGGTCTATGGAAAGATGTGGTCTAGTGGTGTAACACTAAGGTCTATGGAAAGATGTGGTCTAGTGATGTAACACTAAGGTCTATGGAAAGATGTGGTCTAGTGATGTAACACTAAGGTCTATGGAAAGATGTGGTCTAGTGGTGTAACACTAAGGTCTATGGAAAGATGTGGTCTAGTGGTGTAACACTAAGGTCCATGGAAAGATGTGGTCTAGTGGTGTAACACTAAGGTCTATGGAAAGATGTGGTCTAG
>NW_028159962.1:30000-35000 GCF_964263955.1 Coregonus lavaretus
ATCATATAGTAGCCTACAATGGCATATCAATGAATAGGCTACTTGATGGCTAACGGATGCAAATGTATCCTTCTCCACATTGAATCAGTTTAATTGAGGACTTTTCCCCCATAACAGGGGGAGGGGTGGGGGGGAGTTCTATAAATTCCATGTCAAATTTCCACTCGCGCATAATGCCAAGTTAAATAGGCTACGGAGCTGTAGCTCAGCGGGTAGAGCACGGCCCTTGCAACGCTAAGGTAGTGGGTTCGATCCCCGGGACCACCCATACACAAAAAAAATGTATGCATGACTGTAAGTCGCTTTGGATAAAAGCGTCTGCTAAATGGCTTATTATTATTATTACAACGGGTAAAAAGTTGTCACGACTTGCGGGAATGCTGCTCTGTCTCTGCCAATAGTGGACTGAGCTGCATGCTGCAGTGTTCGCTTAACACACTCCCACTTATAATAATAATAATAATAAGCCATTTAGCAGATGCTTTTATCCAAAGCGACTTACAGTCATGCGTGCATACATTTGTACGTACTTACTCGGTAACAGCCTGCCTCATTGCCTGATTGTCAGCAGCAGGTCACAGTGAAATATCTTTTTAAAAAGAGAAACGCCATGGGTACATAGAAGTAGCCCAACAACCCGCAACCCAATACATTTCCACCCGGTGACCTCGTTTTCAACGTTGGCCAATTTGACAGGAAACGGCGGACCTGGCAACCCTCTTTACAAAGGCGAATTGTTAAAGTTTTTTATCCGAAAGTCCGGGAGTGCCAGTAGTGATCCTAACGGCCTGCTCGGTAGATACTCATTATATTATAAACACAATATCATACGGTGCTCAACTGTGGTTGTTTTAAACACCTTTTCATCTGCTGTTAAAATCAGTTGTCAAACTGTTCTCATGGTAACAGCAACTGTTGACAGGCGGCCCGTTAGATGGCTAATGTTAGCTAGCTAGGCATCCGTTTCAATAGACATTTTAAAAAAGCTAGTTTAACGTTAGTGGCCGGCAACCAACTGTCTGTAGCCAGCTTTTGACAAAAACTCTCTTAAGACCTCATCTTACCTGATGTGAATGGTCTCCAACCCAGGTCCTGGAGAGCTAGCTTTAGCTGTTATTTGCAGCGCTACTTTAGCTATCTAACACACCTGATTAGCAACTATTCTAGCTAGCTAATCATCTCATTAGCAAGCACTTGATTAAGTGATAATGCCCGAGAAGCCGGTGTTTTGGGGGATATATTGGCACTGGGAGAATGCAGAATAACTGATGAATTTACGAACGCTCAACACCCGTTGAATATGGCCGGTGTCAGTAAACGTCGGCAAAAAAAGCGTAATTAAATTGTTGCCAGCAGCACAGTTACAGTCACCAAACGCTCTGGATAACATGAAAACAGCCTAACCAGCTCTGCTAGGGCGAGTCCAAATGGTCAAGAGTGAGGTTGTTCTCTCATTTGTGTCTGGAAGTATCTAAGCAAGCGAGCCAACGTTAGCCAGTTAGCTTTGGTGCTTGACTGCCGTCGTGATGGGCTGACCGCTGGGATCAACCCTACTCCTCGGCCAGAGCGAAACGCTGTGAATTTACGATCAACCCAGAGCGGACTCTGGCACTCCAGATTGTATTTACGAACACACCCAAAGTCCCGATACAAATCTAGGGTTGCTACCCAAACCGGCTGGTCATTCGTTCTATCTGTTCTGTATTTATGGATGCGACCCAGTCGTTCTATCTGTTCTGTATTTATGGATGCGACCCAGTCGTTCAGTCTTTTTGTTCTGGTATCTATGGACGCGACCCAGTCGTTCAGTCTTTTTGTTCTGTATCTATGGACGCGACCCAGTCGTTCAGTCTTTTTGTTCTGGTATCTATGGACGCGACCCAGTCGTTCAGTCTTTTTGTTCTGTATCTATGGACGCGACCCAGTCGTTCAGTCTTTTTGTTCTGGTATCTATGGACGCGACCCAGTCGTTCAGTCTTTTTGTTCTGGTATCTATGGACGCGACCCAGTCGTTCAGTCTTTTTGTTCTGTATCTATGGACGCGACCCAGTCGTTCAGTCTTTTTGTTCTGGTATCTATGGACGCGACCCAGTCGTTCAGTCTTTTTGTTCTGGTATCTATGGACGCGACCCAGTCGTTCAGTCTTTTTGTTCTGGTATCTATGGACGCGACCCAGTCGTTCAGTCTTTTTGTCCTGTATCTATGGACGCGACCCAGTCGTTCAGTCTTTTTGTTCTGGTATCTATGGACGCGACCCAGTCGTTCAGTCTTTTTGTCCTGTATCTATGGACGCGACCCAGTCGTTCAGTCTTTTTGTTCTGGTATCTATGGACGCGACACAGTCGTTCAGTCTTTTTGTTCTGGTATCTATGGACGCGACCCAGTCGTTCAGTCTTTTTGTTCTGGTATCTATGGACGCGACCCAGTCGTTCAGTCTTTTTGTTCTGTATCTATGGACGCGACCCAGTCGTTCGTTCTAAATGTTCCATTGCCATACTGGCTGGCAACGTTCTTATCCCTTGCTTGCTAGCTAGTCATCTACGGCTAATTTACAGTCATGTCAAACAGTGCAGCCAGAATAACAACAGTAGCTTCATTTTACATTTGTTTTAGCTGTTTTCTAGTGACATAAAAAAAAAAATATTTTTTTAGTCATTTTAGCAGACGCTCTTATCCAGAGCGACTTACAGTTATTGAGTGCCTACATTTTTTTTTTGTCTTTTTTTTTTTCATACTGGCTCCCGTGGGAATCGAACCCACAACCCTGGCGTTGCAAATGCCATGCTCTACCAACTGAGCTACATCCCTGCCGGCCATTCCCTCCCCTACCCTGGACGACACTGTGCCAATTGTGCGCCGCCCCATGGGTCTCCCGGTCGCGGCCGGCTCATCGGGACACTGTTGTTCAGAGAGGAGCTAGCCAACAACACAGCTAACACAATCACTTCAAACTGAAGCTGGAAAGACCGCAAACTAGCTGCACTTCGTTTTACCTTTTTTCAATTGACATTTCTTTGTATATATCCATAAAAATGATGCCAGTTGATTCATGGGATGGGCAGGTAGCTTAGTGGTTAAGAGCATTGTGCCAGCAACCGAAAGGTCGCTGGTTCTAATCCCAGAGCCGACTAGGTGAAAAAACTGTCGATGTGCCCTTGAGCAAGGCACTTAACCCTAATTGCTCCTGTAAGTCGCTCTGGATAAGAGCGTCTGCTAAATGACCAATTTATTTATTTATTATGATTTCGACTGGCTGAGAAACGTTGCCTCGGTCTCCAATAACTACTGACTGTAGCTAATCAGCAAGCTAGCAAGAAAATATAAATGGATTGCAAAAGGGTTAGCATAACTCTAGCCCAACAAGTGTTTTTCTAAATATTAGCTAGCTAACAAGTTTTCTGGAGACTTGTGGGAGGAGTGCTGATGACGTTGTCCACTGTATGCGCTTTCAGGTAGCTTGATTTGCGTCCAGACTGAGGAGAAATCCGCACACAAATACATCCCTGACCTCCTGAGGTGGACAGCCAGATCTCAACGCAGACCACAAATCAAATGTTATTGGTCACATACACATATTTAGCAGATGTTATTGCGGGTGTAGCTAAATGCTTGTGTTCCTAGCTCCAACAGTGCAGAAGTATCTTAACAATATACACAAATCTAAAAGTAAAATAATGGAATTAAGAAATATATACATATTAGGACGAGCAACGTCGGAGTGGTATTGACTAAAATACAGTAGCTAATGATTGAATATTCTATAATATTCTACTGTATCTTAGTCCATGCCGCTCTGTCATTGCTTGTCCATATATGTATATATTCTTAATTCCATTCCTTACTTAGATTTGTGTGTATTGGATATATGTTGTGAAATTGTTAGATATTACTTGTTAGATGTTACTGCACTGTCAGAGCTAGAAGCACAAGCATTTCGCTACACCCACAATAACATCTGCTAAACACGTGTATGTGACAAATAAAATTTGATTTGATTTGAATCGTTTTTTCCACCATTCGTTTTTCCCATAGGGGAATTTTAGAAACACTTAAAATAAGGGCTGTGTTTCGTGTAAGCTTACCCTGGCGTGACGTTTTGATAACCATGTAAATCTCTCTAGGACAAGGTGACTTTTATCAATATATTCGGCTCTATTTACTCTGATTCGAAAATGCTAATTAGCATCAAAGTAGACATCATGCAAGACTACAAATCCCTGCCAGCTCCATGCACGTCATCTCTAGCTGACACCTTTTGCTGAGAGGTATTATGTACATTAAAAACTTGCACAAGACAGTTCACAGAATTGTCAATTAAAATACATTTAGCCAATTTATTAATTACTAAATTTAGCTAACATTCGATAGTTAATCCAGAGATTCTTACCTTTGCCTTGATTCGGCAGTCTGGTCCAGATCATCATGGCATTTGTAGTTCTTTATGATAGCCACATTAGCAGCTAATTAGCATTTAATTTTTGGGGGGTTAAATACAGGCAAATATATTGACATAGGGAGATTTACACGGTTATCAAAACGTCACGCAGGGTATGCCTACACAAAACACAGCCCTTATTTAAAGTGTTTCTAAAAAAATGATTTGAACCATTTCCTTGTTTGACCACTAGGTTTTATGGGTATTATGACTCATACTGTGGTACTCCTATATAATATGAATTGTGGGATGTATAGTATCCTACGTCTTGATTGCACCAGTTTGCTTTGACCCGTTTAGTATGATATTACGTTAGACTGCTTTAGTATGATATGCTACGTTAGGTTAGGAGTTAGGTTAAAGGGTTAGGGTTAGCTAACATGCTAAGTAGGTTAGGGGTTAAGGTTAGGAGTTAGGTTAAAGGGTTAGGGTTAGCTAACATGCTAAGTAGGTTAGGGGTTAAGGTTAGGAGTTAGGTTAAAGGGTTAGCTAACATGCTAAGTAGGTTAGGGGTTAAGGTTAGGAGTTAGGTTAAAGGGTTAGTGTTAGCTAACATGCTAAGTAG
>NW_028159962.1:37500-42500 GCF_964263955.1 Coregonus lavaretus
GGCAGTGGAGGCCGGCTGTTCCTTCTGCGGCCTCCTGATCAATGTAAGTTCAGCTCATTCTATAAAACATGCTGTTATTTTCTATCTTGATTCACTTCCAGCAGTCGTGGAAACGCTTCGGTCACAGCTAATATCGGGATTCACTGGGGGGTTTCTCTTGTCAGTCGCTGCGAAACGTTTTTGGTAGCCGTTGTCATTCGGGTGACATTGGTCGTGTTTCCCGCTGCTCGGACGCTGCATGCATCAACCAATGGTTGCGTGCCACGTCACCGACCTGTGTCATCGACTTACGATGTGGTTAGCTGATACGTGTTGGTTTGTATGCGTTTTATTAATGATGCGTTAGTGATGTCATTGCCTCTTCTTCTTCCTCCTCCTGATAGGACCATGTCCCGGTGGCGGCCGCCTCCCCCTCCCAAGGCCCCTCCCTCTCGGACAGCAGCCTGTCAGCTCACAGGTTCCTCCACGCCGTGTTCCATAAGAAGGGTGAGTCCCCGCCCTCTCAACTAGAACAGTAACGTTTCCATAGGAACTAAAAGCCGGTAGAGATGACGGGTGACCTGTAAACTCTAATGCAGCATCGTTGGCTACCTGGTTTATAAATGCTATAGAAATGTACGTGGGCAGTATATATACATGTGATTGATTGCTTGTCTGTCCATGCCAGAGCTGTCGTCCGGTGGGGACCCTAACATCCCTCTGGTTGCCCAGGAACTGATGAGGAGGATGGTCAGGCAGTTTGCTATAGAGTACGTCTCCAAGACACACCTCACCACCTCTACCAGCACCGCCACAGGCTCCCAGCGTTCTGACCTCGACACACCTCTAGACCTCACTGTGACACGGAACCAGGAGAACCAGGAGGAGGAACCCACACCAGGTAGAGAACCCAACAGGGCTTAGAACCAACACCAGAGAGAGAACCCAACAGGACTTAGAACCAACACCAGGGAGAGAACCCAACAGGACTTAGAACCAACACCAGGGAGAGAACCCAACAGGACTTAGAACCAACACCAGGTAGAGAACCCAACAGGACTTAGAACCCACACCAGGGAGAGAACCCAACAAGACTTAGAACCCACACCAGGGAGAGAACCCAACAGGACTTAGAACCAACACCAGAGAGAGAACCCAACAGGACTTAGAACCAACACCAGGGAGAGAACCCAACAGGACTTAGAACCAACACCAGGGAGAGAACCCAACAGGACTTAGAACCAACACCAGGTAGAGAACCCAACAGGACTTAGAACCCACACCAGGAGAGAACCCAACAGGACTTACAATCCAACACCAGGGAGAGAACCCAACAGGACTTAGAACCAACACCAGGTAGAGAACCCAACAGGACTTAGAACCAACACCAGGGAGGGAACCCAACAGGACTTAGAACCAATACCAGGTAGAGAACCCAACAGGACTTAGAACCAACACCAGGTAGAGAACCCAACAGGACTTAGAACCCAACAGGACTTAGAATCCACTCCAGGTAGAGAACCCAACAGGACTTAGAACCCACACCAGGGAGAGAACCCAACAGGACTTAGAACCAACACCAGGTAGAGAACCCAACAGGACTTAGAACCCACACCAGGAGAGAACCCAACAGGACTTACAATCCAACACCAGGGAGAGAACCCAACAGGACTTAGAACCCATACCAGGGAGAGAACCCAACAGTACTTAGAACCCACACCAGGGAGAGAACCCAACAGGGCTTAGAACCAATACCAGGTAAAGAACCCAATAGGGCTTAGAACCCAACACCAGGTAGAGAACCAACACCAGATAGTGAACCCAACAGGACTTATAACCAACACCAGGTGGAGAACCCAACAGGACTTAGAACCAACACCAGGTGGAGAACCCAACAGGACTTAGAACCCACACCAGGTAGAGAACCCAACAGGGCTTAGAACCCACACCAGGTAGAGAACCCAACAGGGCTTAGAACCCACACCAGGGGGGTATACTACAAAGCAGGATCAAGGAGTTAGCCAGCTAACTTGCCTAACTAATTAGATATTATTCGTATTTTTTTAAGATAAGCTTGAAATGGGCATGGTTTAATTGACTCTTCGCTAAGCCCCGCCCTGGAATTTTGGGCAACCAATCGCATCGCTCCAATAGATAGCAACTGTAGTCGAGTCCGAAACGCATGAAAGCCAGTGAGGGCAGTGGGCAAAAACCTTGTTTTCTTCAAAAAATCATTGTTTAAATGGTTAAATAATTAAACAGTGGACCAGGGGTACTTGCCAATGATTCCTGAAATGCAGAGCCCGTTGATGGAGTATTTTTTTGAATCCGTAATGATACTTTTGTTAGTGTTTGCTAGCTCAGCTTGGTTAGCTAGCTCTTTCTTATTGACCACCAAACGTTGCTAACGCTAGCTAGCTAGCCACTTAATATAACTTGTTTTCTCTAAATGTATGTTAGCTAGCTAAGTTGGCTATATTAGGAATTTTAACTCGTCTGCTTTCGAACATCAGCAAACGATTTGAGAGCACATATTATCCCAAAATTGGTTAGTATCTTCGACTATGCACAGTGCATTCAGAGCCATTCAGTGGCAAGCCACGATACAAAACAATTTGACCAGGTTCCAGTGAAGCAATTGTAATGACAGTCCACCACAACATACCCAAGAGTTTCCTGATTTGAGCAAGGGGTAGTCGGGTGTTTATTTTTCATTGTGTATTAAAAACATAGTTTGAGATCATTGTGAGGAGATTTGGCCAATGGTCAGAAGGGGGGAAATGGGCTTCCTGGGAAAATGTCATCTGAGGTAGCAACAGTAACCAAGGGGGCCGGTGCTTAGCGACGGGTCAGTTGATTCAACAACCCGAAAACACATATCTACAAGTTTAACTTTTTTTTTTATAAAGAATGAGAAAATGAGTCGTTATTTCTGGATGCTTATCAAAGTTAGCTGGCTAACTATTTGATCCTGCTTTGTGGTAGACCAACTCAGGGAGAGAACCCACACCGAGGTTGAAGATGCCAAGGTGAGGATAACGTCGTAGCTTCTGGAAATAAACGAGATTCGTGGGACCAGTGCCGTCGCTAACTAGCATCGCTTGGTCCCTTTTGTTTTAGAATTCTTCTGCGTTGATGCAAAGAGTTATGGGATATTAGAATCCTCGTCCTATCTTTGACCTTGATCCACACCAGGTAGAGAATCCAACAGGACTTAGAACCCACACATCTCTAACTAGTTGTCCGGCCTTTAACTAGTTGTCTGGACTCTAACTAGTTGTCTGGACTCTAACTAGTTGTGTGATTCCTCCTCCCGTAGTGAACAGTGTGCTCGACCTCTCCAAGCGGAGCTCTGCCAGATCACCCACCTTCCCCAAAGCCTCAGGGTGAGTGTCTCTCCTCTCCTTGGTCCCCTAACTGTGGCTCAGTGTCCATACTAGCACACTACTTAGTATGCATAGCCCAATAGATTACATCATTACTATTTACCATGCATTTACAATACTATACTTCACTTTAAGTACCATACTATTTAAGCTTGTACGGCAAAAAACACTACTTGAATTCAGAGTGGTGTGCTTGTTAGTGTGTCGGGACAGTGTTAGGTTGATCTGTATCTCAGTTAGACTGGTCAGAATGCTCTTTATATTTCAACCAGTCCTCTGGTATCAATGGAACCAGGCTGTAGACTTGGATGGTGAATTGAATAATGTACTGGTGATGGATGGGATGTATATATCCATATAAATCAGGTTGTAACCTCCCTGTTTCAACAACACCTGTTAGTTCCTCTACGGAACACGGCCCTGGTGTAGCCAGCAAGCCGGAACACGGCCCTGGTGTAGCCAGCTAGCCGGAACACGGCCCTGGTGTAGCCAGCTAGCCGGAACACGGCCCTGGTGTAGCCAGCTAGCCGGAACACGGCCCTGGTGTAGCCAGCTAGCCGGACCACGGCCCTGGTGTAGCCAGCTAGCCGGAACACGGCCCTGGTGTAGCCAGCTAGCCGGAACACGGCCCTGGTGTAGCCAGCTAGCCGGAACACGGCCCTGGTGTAGCCAGCTAGCCGGAACACGGCCCTGGTGTAGCCAGCTAGCCGGAACACGGCCCTGGTGTAGCCAGCTAGCCGGAACACGGCCCTGGTGTAGCCAGCTAGCTGGCTGTGTGTGTGTGTCCGTGTGTGTTGTTGCTATGTGAAGGGGGTTGACTCTTATCACTTGTTGAGTGGTAACGTCACGGCAACGTCACAATAACGTCACGGCAACGTCACAACAACATCAGTAGCAGCACTACTTTGAGGATGTATAACACTGGAACAAGCTACTGTGGGTGGGGGTGGGGGTGTGTCTGGCTTCAGCCTGGAACCTCAGCTATTCAGACTTCTACACAGAAACAAGTGTGTGTGTGAGACACAGAGTAACGTCAGACTGGAGTGGTCCTGTTCCTAATAACGCTGTGGACCAGCACCCCTTTAACCAAAATACTATACTGCAAAGACCTTTCTTCATGTGACAGACAGACAGACAGACACACAGAGATGATGTCACTCCCTTTCTTCATGTGACAGACAGACAGACAGACACACAGAGATGATGTCACTCCCTTTCTTCATGTGACAGAGAGACACACAGAGATGATGTCACTCCCTTTCTTCATGTGACAGACAGACAGAGACACAGAGATGATGTCACTCCCTTTCTTCATGTGACAGACAGACAGACAGACACACAGAGATGATGTCACTCCCTTTCTTCATGTGACAGACAGACAGAGAGACGTCAGTCACAGATGACGTCAGCTCTTGACAGACCTTGGCAGTGATGTTACCAACACAAGACATAAAAGGAGTCGGCCCTCTCGCCCCTCCCTGATCCTGACGGTGGTGTTTGGTCCTCCCCCCCACTAGGAGGCAGCAGCGTTGGGGAGCAGCCAGGGCGTACCAGACCGAGTACCACCGTGCTGAGAGGTCCCGTGAGCTATCTGAGGGGCTGCTATCCAAGGCTCTGAGAGACGTGAGGTCTGGT
>NW_028159962.1:47500-70000 GCF_964263955.1 Coregonus lavaretus
GTACCTGTTGTGGAACGTGTTGTGTGTGTGTGAGAGATATATATCAGACTCTGCTTCTATTATGGCATTAACTAACTCTGGTGACCCTGGTGGCTAAAGTACTAAACTAAACAGTGCCTGTCTCCACCTACAGTGCATTCGGGAAGTATTCAGACCCCTTGACTTTTTCCATATTTTGTTACATTAGTCTTATTCTAAAATTGATTAAATAGTTTTTTTTCCCCCTCATCAATCTACACACAATACCCCATAATGACAAAGCAAAAAACAGTTTATTATACATTTTTGTATGTTCGCCAAAAGGCATGTGGGAGACTCCCCAAACATATGGAAGACGGTACTCTGGTCAGATGAAACTAAAATTGAGCTTTTTGGCCATGAAGGAAAACGCTATGTCTGGCGCAAACCCCACACCTCTCATCACCCCGAGAACACCGATGTTTTTCATCGGCAGGGACTGGGAAACTGGTCAGAATTGAAGGAATGATGGATGGCGCAAAATACAGGGAAATTCTTGGGGGAAACCTGTTTCAGTCTTCCAGAGATTTGAGACTGGGGACGGAGGTTCACCTTCCAGCAGGACAATGACCCTAAGCATACTGCTAAAGCAACACTCGAGTGGTTTAAGGGGAAACATTTAAATGTCTTGGAATGGCCTAGTCAAAGCCCAGACCTCAATCCAATTGAGAATCTGTGGTATGACTTAAAGATTGCTGTACACCAGCGGAACCCATCCAACTTGAAGGAGCTGGAGCAGTTTTGCCTTGAAGAATGGGCAAAAATCCCAGTGGCTAGATGTGCCAAGCTTATAGAGACATACCCCAAGATACTTGCAGCTTTAATTGCTGCAAAAGGTGGCTCTACAAAGTATTGACTTTGGGGGGGGGTGAATAGTTATGCACGCTCAAGTTTTGTTTTTTTTGTCTTATTTCTTGTTTGTTTCACCAAAAAATATATTTGTGGTCGGCATGTTTTGTAAATCAAATGATACAAACCCCCAAAAAATCCATTTTAATTCCAGGTTGTAAGGCAACAAAACAGGACAAATGTCAAGGGGGGTGAAGACTGTACATTACTTTTGACCAGGGCCTTTCAGGGATTGACATTAAAGGCCCAGTGCAGTCAAAAATGTGATTTTCCTGTGTTTTTATATATATATTTCCACACTGAGGTTTAAATAATACTGTGAAAATTATGCTAATGCCCTTTTAGAGTAAGAGCTGTTTGAAAAGACCTCCTGAAATTTCAGCCTGTTTTGGATGGAGTTTTTTTTTGGATGGGGATTTAGTAAATTTATTTTTTATTTATTTAACCTTTATTTAACTCGGCAAGTCAGTTAAGAACTGATTCTTATTTACAATGACGGCCTACACCGGCCAAACCCGGACGACGCTGGGCCAATTGTGCTGGGACTCCCAATCACGGCCGGTTGTGATACAGCCTGGAATCGAAGCAGGGGGTCTGTAGTGACGCCTAAAGCACTGAGATGCAGTGCCTTAGACCACTGAGATGCAGCGCCTTAGACCACTGAGCCACTCTGGAGATAAAACTATGAAGAGATAAAACTGTCCAGTTTGAGTGTTTTTTGCAGCTCGTTCCAGTCGCTAGCCACAGCTAGACCAATAGGAAGGAGAGTTCCAAACCTCTCTGCCAATAACAGCTAGTTTTCACTTCTCTCTCCCCACTTAGACCACTCCCAGCCAGTCCTATTCAAATTATTGCTTGAGAAATTTCTGTTTGCTAAGAAGCTATTTTTTTTATGTTGACCATTTTTAATTGAAAACAATCAATCACAGTAAAGTACTTGTTACCCAGAAATGATTTGATAAGAGTAAAAAAAATAAAACGGCTGCAATTGGACTTTTAAGCTCTCAAAGGCACTTGCCCATCTGGCAGGACAGGTGCGCTGGTCAAAAGTAGTGCACTACATAGGGAATAGGGTGCCATTTGGGACACTGTATCACATGGCTCTGTACCTACCTGCCTGACGCTCGGCTAGGCGGTGTAGTCTCAACTCTCTGGGAACACTCCACTGCCCCTCCTGGTGAGTGCACACTCAGTCCCCTCCCCTCCTGGTGAGTGCACACTCAGTCCCCTCCCCTCCTGGTGAGTGCACACTCAGTCCCCTCCCCTCCTGGTGAGTGCACACTCAGTCCCCTCCCCTCCTGGTGAGTGCACACTCAGTCCCCTCCCCTCCTGGTGAGTGCACACTCAGTCCCCTCCCCTCCTGGTGAGTGCACACTCAGTCCCCTCCCCTCCTGGTGAGTGCACACTCAGTCGAAGTGCAATTCAAATCCAGTCTTTTACCTTACTTATTACTTACTAACTCAGGATATCTTCATGCTCTGGATCTACCAGGCCTTCAGGTCAGTCTCACATAGCTGCATTTATCAGGAGCAGACTGGATTATATATTTTATACCAGGCCTTCAGGCAGGTCAGTCTCACATAGCTGCATTTATCAGGATCAGACTGGATTATATATTTTTAAGAGCTTTTTTGGTGTAACAAGTATTTAGTATTAGGTTCAGCAATAATCCGTTTCAGTTCTATAATGGAGAATGGATAACAAAGTTCTATTGTAGTTGACAGAACCCAAACTCAGACTGGGTTCTCTTGCGTTATTACCATGGTTACAGACTGGGTTCTCTTGCGTTATTACCATGGTTACACTCCTCTACCGGTAACCGCCTTGCTTGTAAACATCTTCAGGTGGTTTGTTTTCCTGTTCTATACTGTCAACATACAGCGCCTTCGGAAAGTATTCAGACCCCTTGACCTTTTACACATTTTGTTACGTTACAGCCTTATTCTAAAATGGATCTAATATTTTTTTCTTCTCAGCAATCTACATACAATACCTCATAATGACAAAGCGAAAACGGGTTTAGATTTTTATTGTGCAAATTTATTACAAATAAAAAACAGATACCTTATTTACATAAGTATTCAGACCCTTTGCTATGAGACTCGAAATTGAGCTCCGATGCATCCTGTTTCCATTGATCATCCTTGAGATGTTGCTACAACTTGATTGGAGTCCACCTGTGGTAAATTCAATTGATTGGACATGATTTGGAAAGGCACACACCTTTTTATATAAGGTCCCACAGTTGACAGTGAATGTCAGAGCAAAAACCAAGCCATGAGGTCGAAGGAATTGTCCGTAGAGCTCCGAGACAGGATTGTGTCAAAGCACAGATCTGGGGAAGGGTACCAAAACATTTCTGCAGCATTGAAGGTCCCCAATAACACAGTGGCGTCCATCATTCTTAAATGGAAGAAGTTTGGAACCACCAAGACTCTTCCTAGAGCTGGCCACCTGGCCAAACTGAGCAATCGGGGGAGAAGGGCCTTGGTCAGAGAGGTGACCAAGAACCCGATGGTCACTCTGACAGAGCTCCAGAGTTCCTCTGTGGAGATGGGAGAACCTTCCAGAAGGACAACAATCTCTGCAGCACTCCACCAATCAGGCCTTTACGGTAGAGTGGCCAGACGGAAGCCACTCCTCAGTAAAAGGCACATGACAGCCCGCTTGGAGTTTGCCAAAAGGCACCTAAAGACTCTCAGACCACGAGAAACAAGATTCTCTGGTCTGATGAAACCAAGATTGAACTCTTTGGCCTGAATGCCAAGCGTCACGTCTGGAGGAAACCTGGCACCATCCCTACGGTGAAGCATGGTGGTGGCAGCATCATGCTGTGGGGATGTTTTTCAGTGGCAGGGACAGGGAGACTAGTCAGGATCGAGGCAAAGATGAACGGAGCAAAGTACAGAGAGGTCCTTGATGAAAACCTGCTCCAGAACTCAGGATCTCAGACTGAGGCGAAGGTTCACCTTCCAACAGGACAACGACCCTAAGCACACAGTCAAGACAACGCAGGAGTGGCTTCGGGACAAATCTCTGAATGTCCTTGAGTTGCCCAGCCAGAGCCCGGACTTGAACCCGATCGAACATCTCTGGAGAGACCTGAAAATAGCTGTGTAGCAACACTCCCCATCCAACCTGACAGAGCTTGAGAGGATCTGCAGAGAAGAATGGAAGAAACTCCCCAAATACAGGTGAGCCAAGCTTGTAGCGTCATACCCAAGAAGACTCAAGGCTGTAATCGCTGCCAAAGGTGCTTCAACAAAGTGCTGAGTAAAGGGTCTGAATACTTATGTAAATGTGATATCTAAAAACCTGTTTTTCACTTTGTCGTTATGGGGTATTGTGTGTAGATTGATAATGGAAAAAAACAATTTTATAAATTTTAGAAATAAGGCTGTAATGTAACAATGTGGAAAAAGTCAAGGGGTCTGAATACTTTCAGAATGCACTGGATCTTTAAAAAAAATACTTTAACAGAAATCAGTTGGTTATTTTATGCATAAATGTTTTGTAATTGTAGTGAAGCGTTTAGTGGCTGCTCGGCCGTCTTTCCTTCTACATGTTGCTTCAGGTTTGTGATTTAAATGTTTTTTTGATTGTGTTACATTGATCTGTAAAGAGGCACTTTGATACAATGTGAAACGTGTTGTTCTGTTCCAAATGCATGGGTTGGTGATTTAAATGTTAAATTAATAATGTATTTATTGTACCCAGTACTTGCCCCATTAGGCCACTAGGAGGTGATGTTGTTGACTGAATCAGGGAAGAAGCTGGCACGCTAATACAGTGGTTCCCAAACTGTGGGTCGGGGCTTGATTACTTTTTTTGTCTTTTTTTTAAATTGCAAAATATAAAATTGTGTTTTACAAATTTACAAATGACATTTTGGGGATGGAAAAGCGCTTTCAGTGTAAACTTAAACGACTAAGACCAAATACAAAGTAGGTAGAAGAGATAATGGTCCTAGATATTTAAACAACAGCCTATTATCTTTGAGAACTAACAATCACCTGAATAAAAGCTAGACAAAATCAGGCCTCCATTGATGTTAAGTTCCAGCATTAGAACACAGCATTAGCCTCTCGTCTCCATGGCAACGTGTGTAGAATTGCAGGAAATTGGCTTTAAAACGGCAACATTCTCTCGTCTCCATGGCAACGTGTGTAAAATTGCAGGAAATTGGCTTTAAAACGGCAACATTCTCTCGTCTCCATGGCAACGTGTGTAGAATTGCAGGAAATTGGCTTTAAAACTGCAACATTCTCTCGTCTCCATGGCAACGTGTGTAGAATTGCAGGAAATTGGCTTTAAAACGGCAACATTCTCTCGTCTCCATGGCAACGTGTGTAGAATTGCAGGAAATTGGCTTTAAAACGGCAACATTTTCTCTCGTCTCCATGGCAACGTGTGTAAAATTGCAGGAAATTGGCTTTAAAACGGCAACATTCTCTCGTCTCCATGGCAACGTGTGTAGAATTGCAGGAAATTGGCTTTAAAACTGCAACATTCTCTCGTCTCCATGGCAACGTGTGTAGAATTGCAGGAAATTGGCTTTAAAACGGCAACATTCTCTCCACTGCCAAGATGACGACCGACCGCCCATTGACGCACCCACCACCTTTTTGATCCAGAAAACCCCCCTGCATTGTTACAAATAATTGTAGAATTCAACAGTACATTTCAAATTGATCACACATTTTTAACAAGAGGGTTTTATTCATAAATTCTTTCCTTATTATTGGTCTGGTTATGTTTTATGACCGCTCAACTGATGGTGGGTCACAAAGCACAACAGTTTGGGAACCTCCCCTCTAATAGACTAGTGGTCTGTCGATAACGGCCATCAGTAAGCTAAGCACTGCAAAACGCTGTTATTGATCAATAGTCAGGTTGAAATGATTGTCTGATCAGGCTTAAGAGTTCTAGAATCAAATAAGAGTTGTGTAATCGACTGTTCTGGAACACAGCAGTGGCGTGACGATGATGTGATAACTCTATGGCGTCGACCTTCCCTGTCTGTCCCAGTAAAAACGCATTTGTTTCACTAATGTTTTTTTTGGAAAGAAATACATGTATTTGTTTTATAGTCAAGATGAATTTGCTTGCTAACTGAAGTTGATTTGCCTGTATGATACACCAGTGTTTTGTGTTTTAGTTGATTGGTGGGTTAGTGTTGTTGACCGTCTGTTCTGCGTTGGTTTGAGCGTTGCTACAAGCCTTCTCTGCCTTCATGAATAAACCGGTTCTGTAATGAATCTTCATGTGAAGGAGTCCTTCTGTTTTAGTTTGTGGTTAGTTTTAATAAATCAAGATGTTTCCTGTCTCTCTAGCTCCCTGTTGCCCATGGTTACCGATGAGCCCCAGAGGGAAGCAGAGGATGCTGGGATGCCTGAGGCCCCAAGTGGGAGGAGCTCTGCTCTGGAGGCGGTCCGCTCCTCTTTATGCCCCGCCCACCGCTCTCTGCTCCAGCGAATCCTGAGGCTCGCCCACCAGCAGCACCGCCAATCATTGGCCTACAGGGACGCCCATCGCCGCCTCGTCCCGCCCCCAGACCCTCTCTGCGGCCACCTGGTGGCCAAACAACAGAAGGACACTTCCTCTCCTCCTCCTTCCTTCCCCTTTACCGACTGTGGGAGCCATAGTGCCGCTGGCGCCTCACATCAGCAGACTGACTGGAAGACACCAGCTGGTCCAGGCTGTTGCTGTGTGCAGCGCTGCAGCCTGCCTCCAGTCTGTTACTGCCTCAAGAGCCTCCACTGCCTGTGTTGCCAGAGCCTAGCCCTGGGACACATTACCACTGGAGTCCACTCCTCCTCCTCCACCACATCCTCTTCTCTCTGCACTTTCACCTCCTCCCCCTCGCTTTCATCCTCCGCTCTGTGCCCTAACCCCCCTGTCTGTCCCGTGGCCTCTGTCTGCTGCTCCCACCCCCACCCCCAGCCCTGCTCCCACCCCAACCCCCAGCCCCGCTCCCACCCCAACCCCCGATCCTGCACCTCTTGCTGCTCAGAACACACCTACCTGGCCCCGGTCAGAAACACAGCCCAGGGAGGAGGCGGAGGAAGCGAGTGCCCTGTCCTCAAGAGAGAGCGATCCCGCAGCCGCTCTCCTCCCCCTCTCTCCCCCATCCCCTCAGACATGGACGGGAAGGAGGAAGACAAGCCTCCCTCTCTTCTGCAGCAGGAAGAGGAGAAAGAGGAGGAGGAGGAGGAGGAGGGGTGCAGTGGGGAGCAACATGACCTGGTGGAGCGCTTCAGTGACAAACTAAAGACAATCAGACCCCAGGAGAAGGACCCGCCCCTCAGCTCTGCCTTAGCCAATCACAACCTAGAAAATGATCCCCACCTGACGACCTCGGCCAATCAGCACATAGCGGAGTCTCAGGCCGACGCCCACCTGAGTGAGATCATCACCACCGTTCTGAACACGGGTGGCGGCAGCGACTACAGCCTAAACGACCTGTTGCATCGCCATGACAACAACGAGAGCCGGCCACCCCGGACGCGTTCCCGGCGGCGACAGGAGGCCCTGGCTGCCATGACGACTTTGCCCGACCAGCCGTCCACCCGGCGACAGACCGTGCTAATCAAACGGGAGCTGGCCAGGCTGAACCAATCGCTGTGCAGGAGGAGGCCGTCGCTAGGGAAGAACAAGAGCCGCAGTGCCACGCCCTCTTCTACCTGCTCCTCACCTGAACCAACCCCTTTTATACCTGAACCAACCCTCGTTACAGCAGAGGTGGAGGGAGAGATGGAGAGGGTGAAGGAGGGAGAGATGGAGAGGGTGAGGGAGAGAGAGATGGAGAGGGTGAAGGAGGGTGAGATGGAGAGGGTGAAGGAGGGTGAGATGGAGAGGGTGAAGGAGGGAGAGATGGAGAGGGTGAAGGAGGGAGAGATGGAGAGGGTGAAGGAGGGAGAGATGGAGAGGGTGAAGGAGGGGGAGAGGGTGAAGGAGGGTGAGATGGAGAGGGTGAAGGAGGGAGAGATGGAGAGGGTGAAGGAGGGAGAGATGGAGAGGGTGAAGGAGGGAGAGATGGAGAGGGTGAAGGAGAGAGAGATGGAGAGGGTGAAGGAGGGAGAGATGGAGAGGGTGAAGGAGGGAGAGATGGAGAGGGTGAGGGAGAGAGAGATGGAGAGGGTGAAGGAGGGAGAGATGGAGAGGGTGAAGGAGGGTGAGATGGAGAGGGTGAAGGAGGGAGAGATGGAGAGGGTGAAGGAGGGAGAGATGGAGAGGGTGACAGAGGAGGCAGGTCCAGTGAGAGTTACGAAGGACAGAGTCAGCGTGAAGGAGGAGACGAAGGACAAACCCCCAGTCCTCTCCTCTACACAACAGAGTCACCCACAGGAGGACAAACACAAACCTGACAGCTGGAAGGTCACCTGTCAGGAAAGCAATAGGAGTGACCTCTCTGAGAAGAAGAGGAGAGAGGAGGTGAAACCAGGTAGTACCGGCAGCGCCTGTGACCATGGCAGTGGTCTTCCTGAGAGGAGTAGCGAGGAAGAGGAGACACCAGAAACAGCAGGCTGCAGCAAGGACAGTAGCAGGGTGTCAGCCAGGAGTAGCCCTTCCTCCCCCTGCAGAACCAGGAGAGGCAGGAGATCCCAGCCAGGCAGCAGCAAGGTGGTGGAGAGGAGCAGCGAGGCTGGGAGGTCCGGGAGGAGGAACATCGTCCCTCCCCAGCGGTTCTCCTCCTACGTCACAGAGCCCAGGAAGATGTATTTCGCTGCCTGTTTCTCAGAGAGAATCTTCTCCGCCCAGAGGACGCCAAAGGACCGGCCAGCACTAAATGCCCCCACCACCAATCACACAGACTCCCCATCCTTGGCCACAGACACGGCTGAGGGGTCGGGCGAAGCAAGAGAAGAGGAATTACTGCTGGCATCCACTCCTGAGGTTGTCAGTCGGGAGAGGAGGGGAGGCAGAGGCTGTGGATCAACCGCAGGAGGTCAGAGTTCAGACAGTGAGTCACAAAGACGGGGTCAGGTGATTCCCGTCACTGCAGCTTCCTCCAAGCAGCAGAGTCCCCCTAAACACCGCTCCCAGAACAGGGCAGACGTTAGGCTCAGCGCTGCCAGACCTTACGTGCGCTTACGCTCCACCCCAGCCCAACCCCAGGGTCAGGACCCAGACTCCCAGTCCCAACCAGAGAGCCCTCAGACAGCCTCCAGGCCAGAGGGTGAGGTCCCCACAGAGCAGCCTCAGTACACCAGCCCCATCAAGCTGATGTTTGTCTCTGCAGTAGTGGGTGAGGAGGGGGTGAGGTACACCCTGAAGGCGGCTGCACCGGGATCCAGCTGGTATGGACAGGAGACCTTTGACCCCTGTGAGGAGTCATCATGGGCTGGAACCCCGGAGAAGACCCCAGAGAAGACCCACAATCCACCTAAAACCAAGAGTCCCCTCCAGACCAAGAGTCCACCCAAAACCAGGAGTCCACCCAAGGACACCGTATCGTCATCACCAAAGCTGTGTGGAGCGAGAGGAGGAGAGGGGGGTAGCCCGCCCAAACGCTCCCCCGGGTCCCTGAACGGAGACGGCCCGCCGCCTATCCGTGAAACCACCCCCCCGAAGAGACGTCCGGGACGGCCCAAGAAGCTGGGCCCCCAGCTGGAGAAGAGGGCCAAGAGGCCGATCGGCCGCCCGCCCAAGCAAAGGGGTGTGGAGCTGAGCTGTGGCTCCAGGCAGGGTGGTCAGGACCGGTCCAGTGGATTAGGCTGCAGCACCGGGGAGGGGAGCAGCGCTGTCCCAGGCTGCCAGGAGACAGACCCAGCTAACAGGAACCTGAAGATCACCGTGGTGTACGGACGCTCCCACAGGACCAAGAGGACCGTGTCAGAGGAGGCTGCTTGTCTCCAGGCTACAGTGAAGCTGATGGATCTAAACTTCGTCAGACCGGTGAAGGAGAGGAGGTTCGCCAGCAACAGCAGCAGCAACATCAAGTGCCAGAAGCTGCAGTGTGCCGCGGCCATGCGTCGCCCAGGGAGACCCGCCAAGGTCAAGATCTCCGGAATCTCCGTTACCGTCACCACCGTGTCGCCGCGGCAACGCAAGATCCACATGAACCGGGACACCGCCAGGAAATCTCCGGAGATGCTCTGTCGGCGGAAAGCCCTCCTTCCTGAACCCCAGCCTTCCAAAGAGCCCAGGAAAATCGGCAGCACTCCGACTAGCGAGGACGCCACTCAGATGCAGACAGAGAGAACGACAAAGTCCAGGGATGGAGAGCGAGAGCGACAGATCCAGACTCCTCCTCTGTTAGCGGTGCGTCACTCTGTGAGGGTGAGGAAGCCATCAGTGTACCTGCTTCACTCTGTAGCCACCTCCACCTCTAGGTCCCTGAGCCACAGTACCGCCCTGCTGCGCCGATCCAGACAGCTACTGATCAACAGGGCCAGCAGCAAGGGCAGCCAGCGCAGGAGGAAGGAGGAGGAGGAGGGGGGAGGAGGAGAGGACACCCCAGGGCAGGAGGAGCTGCTCTCTGGGAGGGAGGAGAGGAGGAGCGAGGGAAGAGGAGGGGTGTTGCGTGAGGACCTGAGCCATGTGGCGGGGGTTTCGGTAGACTCCATCTTCCCAGCCTGCTCCAGCGAGGCGTTGAGGTGGTGGCCCGTCTCCTCCGACCAGGACAGCCTGAACCAGGAGCTGGCTCGCAGGATCCGCCTCATATCCCACAGCTGGGTCTCCTCCGCTACCGCCCACACCACCAGGACGGGGACGACCATGTCCGCCAAGCAGAGACTCAACGACGACGACTCCTCGCCCTCCTGGAAGCCAGAGGTGGGGTCGGCGGTGCGGATGCTGTTTGACCGGCGCTGCAGCGTGGAGAGGCTGGCCTCCTGGTTCATGCAGACCACTGAGACTCAGTCTCTGGGCATCGTGAAGAAGACTAGCTCCCGAAACCCCTACGAGCTCCTGCACTACCCACGGGCCGCCAGCAGGGGGAGCGTCTTTCCCAGCCCGCAGACCGCGCGACTACGCAAACACATCAAGAAGTTTGCCAAAGCTGTGCCAAAGAGCCCCGCCCAGCTCCGTCTGGCCCAGGAGCGGCTCCAACGTGGAAACGAGCTGAACGCCAGGCGGCGTCTGTTCACTGCGAGGCCGGCGCCGGGAGGGCTGCGTATCCGAGCTCCATGGAGGAAGGTCCGGGCCCTCGGGATGTACAGAACCACTCTGCTCAGAATCAGAGACAAGTTCCTCACCAGGACCCTCAGAGCCAAGCGGCCCAACAGGCTGAGGTACAGCCAGGCGGTCTGGAGGAGGAGGAGGAGGCCGGTGGAGGTAGGCAGCTCACCTGGCCAGGTACGGCCCTCTGCTCAGCCCAGGGAGGAGCTCACCTGTTCTCCACATCACCACCGTCTACCTGCCTCCTCAGAGACCAGTCAGCCCCGCAGCCCCGTCCACCTGACTGACCAGCTGCCGGGCCTCACCAAACAGCAGTGTCTCAGCTCTAAAGCCTGGAGTCCGGAGACTTTGAAGGAGTGTTGCGTGTTCCTCAAGAAGATCAACTCCCCCGACACAGAGTCCACCGCTGAGGAGGAGTGGGACGTCTGCACCGTCAATCTAGACGACGCGTACTGCCCCGACGGGACCAGACGGGAGGAGAGGAGGGACGGGGAGGGCAGAGCTGGGAAAACGGAGAGAAGGAAGAGGAGAGTTCCCTGGAAGGAGTCTAGCGGCTCGGCGCAGGAGGTTCAGGAGCACAACCGGGTCCGAGCCGGGAAGAGGAGAGGCAAACGCAACAATTCTGGGAACGCCACGAGCCAATCACCAACCCCGCCACCGGCGAAAGTAATGAGAAAATCGCGTGGGAGGGGCCTGACCGGGCCGTGGTGGCGCGACTTTATACTGGGTAATGACTTTACTTCCTGTTGTTGTTTTTTGTATACATTCTGACAGTCAGGTAGCCAATAGTATGCCGAAGTATCCTTCATCTGGAGCCGTGCATACGTTGTACGGTTATAGATGATTGCTTATCACAAACATTCCTCTCTCTCCCCCTCTTTCTCTCTGCAGGAACCTGACTGTCCCCCCCATCCGTCTCCAGAGTGACTGTATGGTAACCGTGGTGATGCTCCTCCCTCCGTCTCCATGGCGACGGTGTGAACAACTGGGTGCCTTCAGATTGTCCCTCAGCATCATGTAGCAGAAGAGAAAGTTTCACTTAACAAGAAGAAGCTTGAAGTTGCACTATTTTTTTTTAACTGTTCAGTTTTCCCCCCTGCTTTAAAAACAAAAAACCAAACCGTGGATATGTTTGTACAGAATGTTTGTTTTTAACTTTGACACATGCTTTTCTTCTGTCTGTCTGATACGACTACCAACCCCTCAGTCCTGTTTTAATGGGCCTGGAGGCCCGTTGGCAGAGTACACGCTCAGCCAGGCAGCATCTCCAAGGGCACCCTATTCCCTATATAGGGTACTATTTTTTTTATTAAAAAATCTTATAAACGTAGTGCACTATATAGGGAATAGGGTGCCCTTTTGGGACTGATTCTCTCCTCGTCCCTGATGTAAGCACTTCCCCTCATGGATTTATAAATATTAGATAGGTGGAAGCATCAGCTTGGATGGGAGGGAGTTTCCACCATATTACTAACACTAGTCCACTTCAGATCCATGAGGGGGTGGGGGGGAGTGAACGAAGTGCACACTTCAGGGTGTAGGTGGCCACTTCAGGGTGTAGGTGGCAGAACCTGAATTAGGTTTTATTATTGCTGTGCCACAGCAGCCATGTTTTGTATGAAGGATGAAGGTTGTATATCTGCATTACGGGAGCAGCAGCACCATGATCCCCCCCCACCCCCTATAAAACAACATACCTCATGATCAAACAGCTCAACCAGCAGACTGGACCTGGACCGGTTGGTGACGCGGCCCGAATGGCCAACCTATCCCCTATATCACGTCTCAAACTCATTCCCATGGAGGGCCTGAGTGTCTGCCGGGTTTTCACTCCTCCCCTGTACTTAACTGATGAATTAAGGTCACTAATTAGTGAGGAACTCTCCTCACCTGGTTGTCTAGGTCTTAGTAAGGAAACTCCCTTCACCTGGTTGTCTAGGTCTTAGTAAGGAACTCCCCTCACCTGGTTGTCTAGGTCTGAATTGAAAGGATGAACCAAAAACCAGCAGACGCTAGGGCCCTCCGTGGAATGAGTTTGACACCCCTGCCCTATACGGCGCGACTACTTTTCACCAGAGCCGCTCTGGTCAGCAGTAGTGCACTATATAGGGAATAGGGTGCCATAGGGCTCTGGTCAGCAGTAGTGCACTATATAGGGAATAGGGTGCCATTCTCTGGTCAGCAGTAGTGCACTATATAGGGAATAGGGTGCTGTTAGGGACTAAACATCTGACTCTGAAGTACCAGCCCCCCCCCCCCCTCCCCCTGTCCAGAGGCTACAGGCCCATCCCCAAGGACACCCTATCCCCTGTGTAGTGCACTACTTCGGACCGTTACGTGGTGAAGACGACGTGAGGTGATGCAGTGGTTCTAGAGCGGAGAACGTCTTCCTTTTTCCACCCGGAACCACGTTCTAGTTGACATTTAAAAAGGTCATTGACGATTGAAACATGAATGTGATCTCTTGCGAACGGGTAAACATTGCCTTTAATCCTGGCCTTTTGTCTTTTAAAACAATGTTGTTGTTGGGCTTTTCTGTCTGTTTTGTTTCTTAGGTTTCACCCAGAGCATTAATTAAATGAACATGTGAACGTCAGATCATACCTGCCTGTTGTGTGTGTATGAACATCAGATCATACCTGCCTGTTGTGTGTGTATGAACATCAGATCATACCTGCCTGTTGTGTGTGTATGAACGTCAGATCATACCTGCCTGTTGTGTGTCTATGAACGTCAGATCATACCTGCCTGTTGTGTGTCTATGAACATCAGATCATACCTGCCTGTTGTGTGTATGAACATCAGATCATACCTGCCTGTTGTGTGTATGAACATCAGATCATACCTGCCTGTTGTGTGTATGAACATCAGATCATACCTGCCTGTTGTGTGTGTATGAACGTCAGATCATACCTGCCTGTTGTGTGTGTATGAACGTCAGATCATACCTGCCTGTTGTGTGTGAACATCAGATCATACCTGCCTGTTGTGTGTGTGTGAACATCAGATCATACCTGCCTGTTGTGTGTGAACGTCAGATCATACCTGCCTGTTGTGTGTGTGTGAACATCAGATCATACCTGCCTGTTGTGTGTGAACATCAGATCATACCTGCCTGTTGTGTGTGTGTGAACATCAGATCATACCTGCCTGTTGTGTGTGAACGTCAGATCATACCTGCCTGTTGTGTGTGAACATCAGATCATACCTGCCTGTTGTGTGTGTATGAACGTCAGATCATACCTGCCTGTTGTGTGTGAACGTCAGATCATACCTGCCTGTTGTGTGTGAACGTCAGATCATACCTGCCTGTTGTGTGTGTGAACATCAGATCATACCTGCCTGTTGTGTGTATGAACATCAGATCATACCTGCCTGTTGTGTGTCTATGAACATCAGATCATACCTGCCTGTTGTGTGTCTATGAACATCAGATCATACCTGCCTGTTGTGTGTGTATGAACATCAGATCATACCTGCCTGTTGTGTGTGAACGTCAGATCATACCTGCCTGTTGTGTGCGTATGAACATCAGATCATACCTGCCTGTTGTGTGTGTATGAACGTCAGATCATACCTGCCTGTTGTGTGTGAACGTCAGATCATACCTGCCTGTTGTGTGTGTGAACATCAGATCATACCTGCCTGTTGTGTGTATGAACATCAGATCATACCTGCCTGTTGTGTGTGTATGAACATCAGATCATACCTGCCTGTTGTGTGTGTGAACATCAGATCATACCTGCCTGTTGTGTGTATGAACATCAGATCATACCTGCCTGTTGTGTGTGTATGAACATCAGATCATACCTGCCTGTTGTGTGTGAACGTCAGATCATACCTGCCTGTTGTGTGCGTATGAACATCAGATCATACCTGCCTGTTGTGTGTGTATGAACGTCAGATCATACCTGCCTGTTGTGTGTGAACATCAGATCATACCTGCCTGTTGTGTGTGTGTGAACATCAGATCATACCTGCCTGTTGTGTGTGAACGTCAGATCATACCTGCCTGTTGTGTGTGTGTGAACATCAGATCATACCTGCCTGTTGTGTGTGAACGTCAGATCATACCTGCCTGTTGTGTGTGTGAACGTCAGATCATACCTGCCTGTTGTGTGTATGAACATCAGATCATACCTGCCTGTTGTGTGTGTGAACATCAGATCATACCTGCCTGTTGTGTGTGTGAACATCAGATCATACCTGCCTGTTGTGTGTGTGTGAACGTCAGATCATACCTGCCTGTTATGTATGAACATCAGATCATACCTGCCTGTTGTGTGTGTGTGAACGTCAGATCATACCTGCCTGTTGTGTGTATGAACATCAGATCATACCTGCCTGTTGTGTGTGTGAACGTCAGATCATACCTGCCTGTTGTGTGTGTATGAACATCAGATCATACCTGCCTGTTGTGTGTGTGTGAACATCAGATCATACCTGCCTGTTGTGTGTATGAACATCAGATCATACCTGCCTGTTGTGTATGAACATCAGATCATACCTGCCTGTTGTGTGTGAACATCAGATCATACCTGCCTGTTATGTGTGAACGTCAGATCATACCTGCCTGTTGTGTGTGTGAACATCAGATCATACCTGCCTGTTGTGTGTGTGAACATCAGATCATACCTGCCTGTTGTGTGTGTGAACGTCAGATCATACCTGCCTGTTGTGTGTGAACGTCAGATCATACCTGCCTGTTGTGTGTGAACGTCAGATCATACCTGCCTGTTGTGTATGAACGTCAGATCATACCTGCCTGTTGTGTATGAACGTCAGATCATACCTGCCTGTTGTGTGTGTGTGAACGTCAGATCATACCTGCCTGTTGTGTGTGTGTGAACGTCAGATCATACCTGCCTGTTGTGTGTGTGTGAACGTCAGATCATACCTGCCTGTTGTGTGTGTGTGAACGTCAGATCATACCTGCCTGTTGTGTGTGTGAACGTCAGATCATACCTGCCTGTTGTGTGTGTGTGAACGTCAGATCATACCTGCCTGTTGTGTGTGAACGTCAGATCATACCTGCCTGTTGTGTGCGTGAACGTCAGATCATACCTGCCTGTTGTGTGTGTGTGAACATCAGATCATACCTGCCTGTTGTGTGTGTGTGAACATCAGATCATACCTGCCTGTTGTGTGTGAACGTCAGATCATACCTGCCTGTTGTGTGTATGAACATCAGATCATACCTGCCTGTTGTGTGTATGAACATCAGATCATACCTGCCTGTTGTGTGTGAACGTCAGATCATACCTGCCTGTTGTGTGTGTATGAACGTCAGATCATACCTGCCTGTTGTGTGTGTATGAACGTCAGATCATACCTGCCTGTTGTGTGTGTGTGAACGTCAGATCATACCTGCCTGTTGTGTGTATGAACATCAGATCATACCTGCCTGTTGTGTGTGAACGTCAGATCATACCTGCCTGTTGTGTGTGTGAACGTCAGATCATACCTGCCTGTTGTGTGTGTGTGAACGTCAGATCATACCTGCCTGTTGTGTGTGTGAACGTCAGATCATACCTGCCTGTTGTGTGTCTATGAACGTCAGATCATACCTGCCTGTTGTGTGTATGAACATCAGATCATACCTGCCTGTTATGTGTGAACGTCAGATCATACCTGTCTGTTGTGTGTGTATGAACGTCAGATCATACCTGCCTGTTGTGTGTGAACATCAGATCATACCTGCCTGTTGTGTGTGTGTATGAACATCAGATCATACCTGCCTGTTGTGTGTATGAACGTCAGATCATACCTGCCTGTTGTGTGTGAACATCAGATCATACCTGCCTGTTGTGTGTGTATGAACATCAGATCATACCTGCCTGTTGTGTGTGTATGAACGTCAGATCATACCTGCCTGTTGTGTGTATGAACATCAGATCATACCTGCCTGTTGTGTGTGTGAACGTCAGATCATACCTGCCTGTTGTGTGTATGAACGTCAGATCATACCTGCCTGTTGTGTGTATGAACGTCAGATCATACCTGCCTGTTGTGTGTATGAACGTCAGATCATACCTGCCTGTTGTGTGTGAACGTCAGATCATACCTGCCTGTTGTGTGTGAACGTCAGATCATACCTGCCTGTTGTGTGTGAACGTCAGATCATACCTGCCTGTTGTGTATGAACGTCAGATCATACCTGCCTGTTGTGTATGAACGTCAGATCATACCTGCCTGTTGTGTGTGTGTGAACGTCAGATCATACCTGCCTGTTGTGTGTGTGTGAACGTCAGATCATACCTGCCTGTTGTGTGTGTGTGAACGTCAGATCATACCTGCCTGTTGTGTGTGTGTGAACGTCAGATCATACCTGCCTGTTGTGTGTGAACATCAGATCATACCTGCCTGTTGTGTGTGAACGTCAGATCATACCTGCCTGTTGTGTGTGTACGTCAGATCATACCTGCCTGTTGTGTATGAACGTCAGATCATACCTGCCTGTTGTGTGTGTGTGAACGTCAGATCATACCTGCCTGTTGTGTGTGAACGTCAGATCATACCTGCCTGTTGTGTGTGAACGTCAGATCATACCTGCCTGTTGTGTGTGAACGTCAGATCATACCTGCCTGTTATGTGTGAACGTCAGATCATACCTGCCTGTTGTGTGTGAACATCAGATCATACCTGCCTGTTGTGTGTGTATGAACATCAGATCATACCTGCCTGTTGTGTGTGTATGAACATCAGATCATACCTGCCTGTTGTGTGTGTATGAACATCAGATCATACCTGCCTGTTGCACTATGGATCCCATGCAGCGATGATTAACCCTGTACATCCCACTACCCTCCTACTACAACCATAGTCCCCATATCACCTCCCCCAGAGTTGAGATTATTCCATTAGCCTGCAATGTTTACTTTCACCCATCTTCATCATCTAAATCTATTACTATTGACAGACCATCTTCATCATCTAAATCTATTACTATTGACATGTTGACAGACCATCTTCATGATCTAAATCTATTACTATTGACATGTTGACAGACCATCTTCATGATCTAAATCTATTATTGACATGTTGACAGACCATCTTCATGATCTAAATCTATTACTATTGACATGTTGACAGACCATCTTCATGATCTAAATCTATTGACATGTTGACAGACCATCTTCATGATCTAAATCTATTACTATTGACATGTTGACAGACCATCTTCATGATCTAAATCTATTATTGACATGTTGACAGACCATCTTCATGATCTAAATCTATTATTGACATGTTGACAGACCATCTTGATGATCTAAATCTATTACTATTGACATGTTGACAGACCATCTTGATGATCTAAATATATTACTATTGACATGTTGACAGACCATCTTGATGATCTAAATCTATTACTATTGACATGTTGACAGACCATCTTGATGATCTAAATCTATTACTATTGACATGTTGACAGACCATCTTGATGATCTAAATCTATTACTATTGACATGTTGACAGACCATCTTGATGATCTAAATCTATTACTATTGACATGTTGACAGACCATCTTGATGATCTAAATCTATTATTGACATGACGATGCCAGGCTGTGGGCATGTTGCTGCAGTGTCATGGTGCCTGTGGTGTCTTCAGACCTCACCGTCTCCTAGCAGCCCAGGGAAAGCCACCGTCTCCTAGCAGCCCAGGGAAAGCCACCGTCTCCTAGCAGCCCAGGGAAAGCCACCGTCTCCTAGCAGCCCAGGGAAAGCCACCGTCTCCTAGCAGCCCAGGGAAAGCCACCGTCTCCTAGCAGCCCAGGGAAAGCCACCGTCTCCTAGCAGCCCAGGGAAAGCCACCATCTGCACACACTGTACTACCTATGAGGGCCATTCTGACAAGGTTGTGGGAAACACACACGCTCCCCCCTCCCCTTCCTCCCTCCTCTCCTGATGTAGACAACAACCAGGAGGAACCATCACGTTGCTGACGTTCAGATGGCACTACGGATTGTAGAACAGACATGATCGTCTTTCAGGTAGCCTAGAGGATCATGTCTGTTGTATCCATGGTGGTTCTATCTGCATGGTTTCAGTATGTTACAGTCGTTCACGTCTTGTTCTCCGTGGTGCTATAAACACTGTCAGTCTGCTGTTTTATGTTTTATACTGGTGGAACAGCCGCTACAACAATAAACATTTGGGAAATATTAAGCTGCTTGCCCTGGTGTTTTTTTTTCTCTCTCTATAGGAGAAGTACTAGTTTCATAGTAGTGGTTCACTAGCATCCCTCAACGGAAAGTTAGTTTGTCGGTTTTAAAAAGAGACGCATAACAACGTTGTCCTGTCGTCATATAGCTGGATAAGACAGGGCAACAGTAACGGTCGACTTCCTGCCCAACTGCTTAGGCGTTGCGTACCACGTCGGTCAGGCATCAGATGGCTATATCATATGATGTGGTTAGCCGATCTGTTAAAATGGATCAGATTACTATACAGTGCATTCGGAAAGTATTCAGACCCCTTCCCTTTTTCCACATTTTGTTACGTTACAGCCTTATTCTAAAAAGGATTAAATAAATGTTTTCCCTCATCAATCTACACACAATACCCCATAATGACCAAGAGAAAAGATTTTTAGATTATTTTTTTTAATAAGACAAATACCTTATTTCCATAAGTATTGCTATGAGACTCGACATTGAGCGCAGGTGCATCCTGTTTCCATTGATCATCCTTGAGATGTTTCTACAACTTGATTGGAGTCCACCTGTGGTAAATTCAATTAATTGGACATGATTTGGAAAGGCACACACCTGTCTATATAAGGTCCCACAGTTGACAGTGCATGTCAGAGCAAAAACCAAGCCATGAGGTCGAAGGAATTGTCTGTAGAGCTCAGAGACAGGATTGTGTTGAGGCACAGATCTGGGGAAGGGTACCAAAACATTTCTGCAGCATTGAAGGTCCCCAAGAACACAGTGGCCTCCATCATTCTTAAATGGAAGAAGTTTGGAACCACCAAGACTCTTCCTAGAGCTGGCTGCCCGGCCAAACTGAGCAATCGGGGGAGAAGGGCCTTGGTCAGGGAGGTGACCAAGAACCCGATGGTCACTCTGACAGAGCTCCAGAGTTCCTCTGTGGAGATGGGAGAACCTTCCAGAAGGACAACCACCTCTGCAGCACTCCACCAATAATAATAATAATAATAAGCCATTTAGCAGACGCTTTTATCCAAAGCGACTTACAGTCATGTGTGCATACATTTTTACGTATGGGTGGTCCTGGGGATCGAACCCACTACCCTGGCGTTACAAGCGCCATGCTCTTACCAATTGAGCTACAGAGGACCACTTAGGCCTTTATGGTAGAGTGGCCAGACGGAAGCCACTCCTCAGTAAAAGGCACATGACAGCCCGCTTGGAGTTTGCAAAAAGGCACCTAAAGACTCTTAGGCCATGAGAAACAAGATTCTCTGGTCTGATGAAACCAATATTGAACTCTTTGGCCTGAATGTCAAGCGTCATGTCTGGAGGCAACCTGGCACCATCCCTACGGTGAAGCATGGTGGTGGCAGCATCATGCTGTGGGGATGTTTTTCAGCTGCAGGAACTGGGAGACTAGTCAGGATCGAGGGAAAGATTAAAGGAGCAAAGTACAGAGAGATCCTTGATGAAAACCTGCTCCAGAGCGCTCAGGACCTCAGACTGGGGCGAAGGTTCACCTTCCAACAGGACAATGACCCTAAGCACACAGCCAAGACAACGCAGGAGTGGCTTCAGGGCAAGTCTCTGAATGTCCTTCAGTGGCCCAGCCAGAGCCCGGACTTGAACCCGATCGAACATCTCTGGAGAGACCTGAAAATAGCTGTGCAGCAACGCTCCCCATCCAACCTGACAGAGCTTGAGAGGATCTGCAGAGAAGAATGGGAGAAACTCCCCAAATACAGGTGTGCCAAGCTTGTAGCGTCATACACAAGAAGACTCGATGCTGTAATCGCTGCCAAAGGTGCTTCAACAAAGTACTGTGTAAAGCGTCTGAATACTTAAATGTGATATTTTTTTTAAAATTTATAACTTTGCAAACATTTCTAAAAACCTGTTTTTGCTTTGTCATTATGGCGTATTGTGTGTAGATTGATGAGGATGTATTTATTTTTTTATCCATTTTAGAATAAGGCTGTAACGTAACAAAATGTGGGGGAAAAGTCAAGGGGTCTGAATACTTCCCGAAAGCACTGCATATGTGGTTAGCTGATATGTTAAATAGATAATGTGGTCCTCTGTAGCTCTAATGGTAGAGCACGGCGCTTGTAACGCCAAGGTAGTGGGTTCGATCCCCGGGACCACCCATACACAAAAAATGTATGCACGCATGACTGTAAGTCGCTTTGGATAAAAGCGTCTGCTAAATGGCATATTATTATTATTATTATAATCAGATTGCTATGTTAAATGTACTGAACAAAAATATAAACGCAACATGTAAAGTGTCATGTTTCATGAGCTGAAATAAAAGATCCCAGAAATGTTCCATATGCACAAAAAGCTTATTTCTCTCAAATTTTTTGCACAAATTTGTTTCCATCCCTGTTAGCCAAGATAAACCATCCACCTGACAGGTGTGGCATATCAAGGAGCTGATTAAACAGCATGATCATTACACAGGTGCACCTTGTGCTGGGGACAATAAAAGGCCACTAAAATGTGCAATTTTGTCACACAACACAATGCCACAGATGTTTTGAGGGAGGGTGCAATTGGCATGACGACTGCAGGAATGTCCACCAGAGCCGTTGGCCTGATAATTTCTCTACAATCCAGCCGCCTCCAACGTCGTTTTAGAGAATTTGGCCTCAAAACCGCAGACCACGCGTAACCATGCCAGCCCAGGACCTCCACATCAGGCTTCTTCACCTCCGGGATCGTCTGAGACCAGTCACCCAGACAGCTGATGAAACTGTGGGTTTTGCACAACCGAAGAATTTCTACACAAAATTTCAGAAACCGTCTCAGGGAAGCTCATCTGCGTGCTCGTCGTCCTCACCAGGGTCTTGACCTGACTGCAGTATGCCGTCGTAACCAACTTCAGCGGGCAAATGCTCACCTTCGATGGCCACTGTCACGCTGGAGAAGTGTGCTCTTCACGGATTAATCCTGGTTTCAAATGTACTGGACAGGTGGCAGACAGGTATGGTGTCGGGTTTGCTGATGTCAACGTTGTTAACAAAGTGCCCCATGGTGGGGTTATGGTATGGGCAGGCATAAGCTACGGACAACGGACGCAGTTGCATTTTATCAATGGCAATTTGAATGCACAGAGATACGGTGACGAGATCCTGAGGCCCATTGTCGAGCCATTCATCCGCTGCCATCACCTCATGTTCAGAGATATCGTGACGAGGTCCTGAGGCCCATTGTCGTGCCATTCATCCACCGCCATCACCTCATGTTCAGAGATACCGTGACGAGGTCCTGAGGCCCATTGTCGTGCCATTCATCCGCCGCCATCACCTCATGTTTCAGCATGATAATGCACGGCCCCATGTCACAAGGAT
>NW_028159962.1:75000-111635 GCF_964263955.1 Coregonus lavaretus
GCATACCCTTCAGACAGAGGGATGAGACCAGTAATGCGGGCAGCAGAGGGCAGAGTTGCTATTCTGGTTGGATTATATTGAAGTTAACACGATAGTCTGCTGGGTAACGGTTAGGTTGTATTAATGTTACCGGTGTGTTAGAGGACTGTACAAGAGCCCTGGGTCAGATCTGCATACTTAGCTGACAATACCATGTCTTGGGATTCTCATGATTCTGATCAGTCCCTACACCCAAACGAGGGCACTGCGTTCATCCACCTCTGGCCTGCTGGCTCCCCTTCCTCTGCTGAAGCATAGTTCCCGCTCAGCCCAGTCCAAACTGTTCGCTGCTCTGGCACCCCAATGGTGGAACAAGCTCCCTCACGACGCCAGGACAGCGGAGTCACTCACCACCTTCCGGAGACACTTGAAACCCCACCTCTTTAAGGAATACCTGGGATAGGATAATGTAATCCTTCTTCTCCCACCCCCCAAAAAAAAAAAAAAAAGTCGTTGTCCCACTGGCTATCATAAGGTGAATGCACCAATTTGTAAGTCGCTCTGGATAAGAGCATCTGCTAAATGATGTAAATGTAAATGTCTATATGTATTGTGATTCTCATGGCTCTATATGTATTGGGATTGTCATGGCTCTATATGTATTGGGATTGTCATGGCTCTATATGTATTGGGATTCTCATGGCTCTATATGTATTGTGATTCTCATGGCTCTATATGTATTGGGATTGTCATGACTCTATATGTATTGGGATTGTCATGACTCTATATGTATTGGGATTGTCATGGCTCTATATGTATTGGGATTGTCATGACTCTATATGTATTGTGATTCTCATGGCTCTATATGTATTGGGATTGTCATGGCTCTATATGTATTGGGATTGTCATGACTCTATATGTATTGGGATTCTCATGACTCTATATGTATTGGGATTGTCATGGCTCTATATGTATTGGGATTGTCATGGCTCTATATGTATTGGGATTGTCATGGCTCTATATGTATTGGGATTGTCATGGCTCTATATGTATTGGGATTGTCATGGCTCTATATGTATTGGGATTGTCATGGCTCTATATGTATTGGGATTGTCATGGCTCTATATGTATTGGGATTGTCATGGCTCTATATGTATTGGGATTGTCATGGCTCTATATGTATTGGGATTGTCATGGCTCTATATGTATTGGGATTGTCATGGCTCTATATGTATTGGGATTGTCATGGCTCTATATGTATTGGGATTATCATGGCTCTATATGTATTGGGATTGTCATGGCTCTATATGTATTGGGATTGTCATGGCTCTATATGTATTGGGATTGTCATGGCTCTATATGTATTGGGATTCTCATGGCTCTATATGTATTGGGATTGTCATGGCTCTATATGTATTGGGATTGTCATGGCTCTATATGTATTGGGATTGTCATGGCTCTATATGTATTGGGATTGTCATGGCTCTATATGTATTGGGATTGTCATGGCTCTATATGTATTGGGATTGTCATGGCTCTATATGTATTGGGATTGTCATGGCTCTATATGTATTGGGATTGTCATGGCTCTATATGTATTGGGATTGTCATGGCTCTATATGTATTGGGATTGTCATGGCTCTATATGTATTGGGATTGTCATGGCTCTATATGTATTGGGATTGTCATGACTCTATATGTATTGGGATTGTCATGGCTCTATATGTATTGGGATTGTCATGGCTCTATATGTATTGGGATTGTCATGACTCTATATGTATTGGGATTGTCATGGCTCTATATGTATTGGGATTGTCATGGCTCTATATGTATTGGGATTGTCATGGCTCTGATCAGACCCTACACCCAAACGAGGGCACTACGTTCATCCACCTCTGGCCTGCTGGCCCCCCTACCTCTGCGGAAGCACAGTTCCCGCTGATAGATTAATTTGTATTTTAAGAATAATGACTAAAGGATTTCACCCCAAATACAGTATAAATGTGTGAACGGTGTTAAGAGTTATAATGTACTGTCAACCCACTAACAGAGGGGAGTTAGAAACTGTTGAGAAAGAATTCCGGGGTGAAGGGGACTAAGAAACTGTTTATAGGTGGGCGGAGCAAAGTGCCTTTGTGTGTCAAGGGATATTTTTTATCATTTTACATTTTAGCAGACGCTCTTATCCAGAGCGACTTACAGTTAGTGAGTGCATACATTATTTTTTTTCATACTGGCCCCCCATGGGAATCGAACCCACAACCCTGGCATTGCAAACGCCATCCCTGCCGGCCAAACCCTCCCCTACCTTGGACGACGCTGGGCCAATTGTGCGCCGCCCCATGTCTATATAAAAGCTGTATGTATGTTTTTTGGCGCCAGAGCTCTCCATGAATAAAAATACAGATCATTCTTGCTGGTTGCGGACCTTTGTTTAATTCATGATTAAACCAGAGAATTTACACCCTCTGGGAATTATTCAGAGCATTAAGTTTGATTAATTAGAGATATAAATTCTAGTGACACCACTCAGCCCAGTCAAAGCCATTCGCTGCTCTGGCACCCCAATGGTGGAACAAGCTCCCTCACGACGCCAGGACAGCGGAGTCACTCACCACCTTCCGGAGGCATTTGAAACCCCACCTCTTTAAGGAATACCTGGGATAGGATAATGTAATCCTTCTTCCCCCACAAAAAAAAAAAAAAAAGTCGCTGTCCCACTGGCTATAAGGTGAATGCACCAATTTGTAAGTTGCTCTGGATAAGAGCGTCTGCTAAATGATGTAAATGTAAATATGTATTGTGATTCCCATGATTCTATATGTATTGTGATTCCCATGATTCTATATGTATTGTGATTCCCATGATTCTATATGTATTGTGATTCCCATGATTCTATATGTATTGTGATTCTCATGATTCTATATGTATTGTGATTCCCATGATTCTATATGTATTGTGATTCCCATGATTCTATATGTATTGTGATTCCCATGATTCTATATGTATTGTGATTCCCATGATTCTATATGTATTGTGATTCCCATGATTCTATATGTATTGTGATTCCCATGATTCTATATGTATTGTGATTCCCATGATTCTATATGTATTGTGATTCCCATGATTCTATATGTATTGTGATTCCCATGATTCTATATGTATTGTGATTCCCATGATTCTATATGTATTGTGATTCCCATGATTCTATATGTATTGTGATTCCCATGATTCTATATGTATTGTGATTCCCATGATTCTATATGTATTGTGATTCCCATGATTCTATATGTATTGTGATTCCCATGATTCTATATGTATTGTGATTCCCATGATTCTATATGTATTGTGATTCCCATGATTCTATATGTATTGTGATTCCCATGATTCTATATGTATTGTGATTCCCATGATTCTATATGTATTGTGATTCTCATGATTCTATATGTATTGTGATTCCCATGATTCTATATGTATTGTGATTCCCATGATTCTATATGTATTGTGATTCTCATGATTCTATATGTATTGTGATTCTCATGATTCTATATGTATTGTGATTCTCATGATTCTATATGTATTGTGATTCGACACTGATTTTATTGCGATTCGATGTTCCAAACATATCGCTCACCATGTGTCTGCTTCAGAGTTTTGATCAGTCATGGAAATAAAAGTGCTGAAAACATGTTGGCTCGCTATTTAAAAAGAAGATGGAGAACAAGCTATAGGATGAACAATACCGGAGTTTTGACGCGGGTACAGCCGACTAGCGCTAGCTAACGCTACCTAGCAACAATTCAGCAATATAATATCGTCCAAAATAATATTGTGATATGTACAGTTGAAGTCGGAAGTTTACATACACCTTAGCCGAATACATTTAAACTCAGTTTTTCACAATTCCTGACATTTAATCCTAGTAATAATTCCATGTCTTAGGTCAGTTAGAATCACCACTTTACTGAGTTTGAAGGTAGGCCTTGAAATACATCCACAGGTACACCTCCAATTGACTCAAACGATGTCAGTTAGCCTATCAGAAGCTTCTAAAGCCATGACATCATTTTCTGGAATTTTCCAAGCTGTTTAAAAGGCACAGTCAACTTAGTGTATGTAAACTTCTGACCCACTGGAATTGTGATACAGTGAATTATAAGTGAAATAATCTGTCTCTAAACAATTGTTGGAAGAATTACTTGTGTCACACACAAAGTAGATGTCCTAACCGACTTGCCAAAACTATAGTTTGTTAACAATAAAGTTGTGGAGTGGTTGAAAAACGAGCTTTAATGACTACAACCTAAGTGTATGTAAACTTCCGACTTCAACTGTATTGTATAGATGTTGTAATGAAGTTGTGTTCATGTTACCTGTGGGTCTCCAGGCTTTATGAGAGAGCTGGGCCGGGTCAGCTCGACGAGCAGCTCCGCTACATTACCGACGTCCACCTCAGCCAGCGGAGACGTAGCCGGAGCATTCAGCAAGGTCTGGAGGGTCAGCAGGAAACACTCCTCCACACACTCCTGGTGGGCCCTGAACACACACACACACACACACACACACACACACACACACACAGTCAGGACACACACACACACACACACACACACACACACACAACGGCAAACATCTCATCAGAGTACAGTGGGGGAAAAAAGTATTTAGTCAGCCACCAATTGTGCAAGTTCTCCCACTTAAAAAGATGAGAGAGGCCTGTAATTTTCATCATAGGTACACGTCAACTATGACAGACAAAATGAGGAAAAAAAATCCAGAAAATCACATTGTAGGATTTTTTATGAATTTATTTGCAAATTATGGTGGAAAATAAGTATTTGGTCAATAACAAAAGTTTCTCAATACTTTGTTATATACCCTTTGTTGGCAATGACACAGGTCAAACGTTTTCTGTAAGTCTTCACAAGGTTTTCACACACTGTTGCTGGTATTTTGGCCCATTCCTCCATGCAGATCTCCTCTAGAGCAGTGATGTTTTGGGGCTGTCGCTGGGCAACACAGACTTTCAACTCCCTCCAAAGATTTTCTATGGGGTTGAGATCTGGAGACTGGCTAGGCCACTCCAGGACCTTGAAATGCTTCTTACGAGCCACTCCTTCGTTGCCCGGGCGGTGTGTTTGGGATCATTGTCATGCTGAAAGACCCAGCCACGTTTCATCTTCAATGCCCTTGCTGATGGAAGGAGGTTTTCACTCAAAATCTCACGATACATGGCCCCATTCATTCTTTCCTTTACACGGATCAGTCGTCCTGGTCCCTTTGCAGAAAAACAGCCCCAAAGCATGACGTTTCCACCCCCATGCTTCACAGTAGGTATGGTGTTCTTTGGATGCAACTCAGCATTCTTTGTCCTCCAAACACGACGAGTTGAGTTTTTACCAAAAAGTTCTATTTTGGTTTCATCTGACCATATGACATTCTCCCAATCCTCTTCTGGATCATCCAAATGCACTCTAGCAAACTTCAGACGGGCCTGGACATGCAGGGGGACACGTCTGGCACTGCAGGATTTGAGTCCCTGGCGGCGTAGTGTGTTACTGATGGTAGGCTTTGTTACTTTGGTCCCAGCTCTCTGCAGGTCATTCACTAGGTCCCCCCGTGTGGTTCTGGGATTTTTGCTCACCGTTCTTGTGATCATTTTGACCCCACGGGGTGAGATCTTGCGTGGAGCCCCAGATCGAGGGAGATTATCAGTGGTCTTGTATGTCTTCCATTTCCTAATAATTGCTCCCACAGTTGATTTCTTCAAACCAAGCTGCTTACCTATTGCAGATTCAGTCTTCCCAGCCTGGTGCAGGTCTACAGGTCTACAATTTTGTTTCTGGTGTCCTTTGACAGCTCTTTGGTCTTGGCCATAGTGGAGTTTGGAGTGTGACTGTTTGAGGTTGTGGACAGGTGTCTTTTATACTGATAACAAGTTCAAACAGGTGCCATTAATACAGGTAACGAGTGGAGGACAGAGGAGCCTCTTAAAGAAGAAGTTACAGGTCTGTGAGAGCCAGAAATCTTGCTTGTTTGTAGGTGACCAAATACTTATTTTCCACCATAATTTGCAAATAAATTCATTAAAAATCCTACAATGTGATTTTCTGGATTTTCTTTTCTCATTTTGTCTGTCATAGTTGACGTGTACCTATGATGAAAATTACAGGCCTCTCTCATCTTTTTAAGTGGGAGAACTTGCACAATTGGTGACTGACTAAATACTTTTCCCCCCCACTGTATATAGATGCAGTGCGGCTAGGTGTGTGTGTCGTACCGGCTCTCCCGGGCGTAGAGCTGGAAGAACACGCCGAGGCAGTGGCGTAGTCTGGTGTCGTCCTCAGTGACGGGGTTGTACCATAGCAACACCAATCGGGAGAGGAGCTTGGCGCTGGAGATCCGCCCGGAATACATCAACTTGGCCAGACCCTCCGCTGCCTCTGTACGTAGCTCAGACACCTGAGACAGAATCACAAATACACACAGAGTCACAGATACAGACACATGATACAGAATCACAAATACACACAGAATCATAAATACACACAGAATCATAAATACACACACACAGAATCATAAATACACACACACAGAATCATAAATACACACACACAGAATCATAAATACACACACACAGAATCATAAATACACACACACAGAATCATAAATACACACAGAATCATAAATACACACAGAATCATAAATACACACACACAGAATCATAAATACACACACACAGAATCATAAATACACACACACAGAATCATAAATACACACAGAATCATAAATACACACAGAATCATAAATACACACACACAGAATCATAAATACACACACACAGAATCATAAATACACACACACAGAATCATAAATACACACACACACAATCATAAATACACACACAGACACAATCATAAATACACACACACACAGACACAATCATAAATACACACACACACAGACACAATCATAAATACACACACAGTCATAAATACACACACACACTGCAGGCTCTAGTTTGATCTTATCTTGGTTATTGTCCAGTCGTGTGGTCCAGTGCTGCAAAGAAAGACCTAGTTAAGCTGCAGCTGGTCCAGAACAGAGCAGGACCTAGTTAAGCTGCAGCTGGCCAAGAACAGAGCAGGACCTAGTTAAGCTGCAGCTGGCCCAGAACAGAGCAGGACCTAGTTAAGCTGCAGCTGGCCCAGAACAGAGCAGGACCTAGTTAAGCTGCAGCTGGTCCAGAACAGAGCAGGACCTAGTTAAGCTGCAGCTGGCCCAGAACAGAGCAGGACCTAGTTAAGCTGCAGCTGGTCCAGAACAGAGCAGGACCTAGTTAAGCTGCCGCTGGCCCAGAACAGAGCAGGACCTAGTTAAGCTGCCGCTGGCCCAGAACAGAGCAGGACCTTGTTAAGCTGCAGCTGGCCCAGAACAGAGCAGCACGTCTTGCTCTTCATTGTAATCAGAGGGATAATATTAATACTATGCATGCCAGTCTCTCTTGGCTAAGAGTTGAGGAAAGACTGATTGTGTCACTTCTTGTTTTTAAAAGAAACATTAATGTGTTGGAAATTCAAAATTGTTTGCAAAGTCAACTTACACACAGCACTGACACACACACTTACCCCACCAGACATGCCACCAGGGGTCTTTTCACAGCACTGACACACTTACCCCACCAGACATGCCACCAGGGGTCTTTTCACAGCACTGACACACACACACTTACCCCACCAGACATGCCACCAGGGGTCTTTTCACAGTCCCCAGGTCCAGAACAAATTCAAGGAAACGTACAGTATTATACAGAGCCGTGAGGGCATGGAACTCCCTTCCATCTTAAATAGACCAAGTGAGCAGCAAACCTGGTTTCACAAAACAAATAAAGCAACACCTCACGGCACCACGCCTCTCCCCCATGTGACCTTGTTGTTGTGTATGTACTGACATGTATGTGGAACTGATAGATGCACACACACTCTACATGTACATGTTTTTAAATGTATGTCAATTGTAAAGTATTTTGTCTGTAATGTCTTTTTCATTATGTGTCGGACCCCAGTAAGACTAGCTGTCTCCATTGGCGTTGGCTAATGGGGCTCCTAATAAATCACATCATAAAGACACACACAAACTCGTAAATACACACACACACACACACACTCATAAACTCACACACACTCATAAACACACACACACACACACTCATAAACTCACACACACTCATAAACTCACACACACTCATAAACACACACACTCATAAACACACACACTCATAAACACACACACAAACTCATAAATACACACACAAACTCGTAAATACACACACACACTCAAACACACACACTCAAACACACACACAAACTCATAAATACACACAAACTCGTAAATACACACACTCATAAATACACACACACACTCATAAATTACACACACACAAATTACACACACGAGGAGTGTGTCTTCCTAACACAATTGTCCAACACTTTCTCTCACACACACCTCGCTGTCCAGGAAGTCTGACAGCATCATCAGGATGGACTGAGCGGTGCTGCTCCCTTCCTCCGGCTCCTCCCCCTTCTCCTGGTCTTCCTGGTTGGCGGGCGAATGGGAGGGCTGTGCTGTCTGGGGGGCGGAGCTGGGGCGTTCAGCCAGCAGTGTGAAGCCGTAGAGCAACAGCAGGTCGATGACTGACCTCAGAGCACTGATACGGATCTTAGTCTCATCTAGCTGGGCTATCTACAGAGACAGAGACAGCAGGTGGATGACTGACCTCAGAGCAGTGATACGGATCTTAGTCTCATCTAGCTGGGCTATCTACAGAGACAGCAGGTCGATGACTGACCTCAGAGCAGTGATATGGATCTTAGTCTCATCTAGCTGGGCTATCTACAGAGACAGAGACAGCAGGTGGATGACTGACCTCAGAGCACTGATACGGATCTTAGTCTCATCTAGCTGGGCTATCTACAGAGACAGAGACAGCAGGTCGATGACTGACCTCAGAGCACCGATACGGATCTTAGTCTCATCTAGCTGAGCTATCTACAGAGACAGAGACAGCAGGTCGATGACTGACCCCAGAGCAGTGATACGGATCTTAGTCTCATCTAGCTGGGCTATCTACAGAGACAGAAGGTCGATGACTGACCTCAGAGCAGTGATACGGATCTTAGTCTCATCTAGCTGGGCTATCTACAGAGACAGCAGGTCGATGACTGACCTCAGAGCACCGATACGGATCTTAGTCTCATCTAGCTGGGCTATCTACAGAGACAGAAGGTCGATGACTGACCTCAGAGCAGTGATACGGATCTTATTATGGTGGTACCTGCAGCAGCAGCACCAGATGTGTGTTGACCAGGTCTTTGCTGTGCAGAGCGCAGGTCCCCAGACACACTACTGCCATGTTCCTCACCGCTGGCTGGGCGTTGGATATACTGGGCAGGATCTGACAGGTGACGAGAGAGAGAGAGACACAGAGAGAGAGAGAGAGACACAGAGAGAGAGAGACACAGAAAGAGAGAGAGAGAGAGAGAGAGAGAGAGAGAGAGAGAGAGAGAGAGAGAGAGAGACAGAGAGAGAGAGACACAGAGAGAGAGAGAGAGAGAGAGAGAGAGAGAGAGAGAGAGAGACACAGAGAGAGAGAGAGAGAGAGAGACACAGAGAGAGAGAGAGAGAGAGACACAGAGAGAGAGAGAGAGAGAGAGAGAGAGAGAGAGACACAGAGAGAGAGAGAGAGACAGAGAGACAGAGACAGAGACAGAGAGACAGAGAGAGAGAGAGAGAGAGAGAGAGAGAGAGAGAGAGAGAGAGAGAGAGAGAGAGAGAGAGAGAGAGAGAGAGAGAGAGAGAGAGAGAGAGAGAGAGAGTTTACAGCAGCAGTTATTATGTGAGGATCATTTAGAAGACAGAGAAACAAGCTGTATATAACATCCATATACAATCACATCTGAATCTTTAAAAACACAACACATTCACAATAACAGACCATGTGGAATGTGGAACTGGAATTTGGTTTTACTTTCTGATTTGACCATAAACCCTGGTAGTCACATCATTTATATGAAGGTTATTGAACCCCAGTCCTAGAGGTCAGCAGTACTGCCGGTTGTCATCATCCACTCCGGGCCGTTTTTCCCCAGAGTACAGCCCTCAGTTAAACTGTTAAGAAAATGTCTTGACATTTCCTGAGGTATTAGATGGGGTCCTATACGTTAGGTTAGACAGTATAGTACCATAGAGGAGAGGATAACTGACATGGTGGGTCCTATACGTTAGGTTAGACAGTATAGTACCATAGAGGATAACTGACATGGTGGGTCCTATACGTTAGGTTAGACAGTATAGTACCATAGAGGAGAGGATAACTGACATGGTGGGTCCTATACGTTAGGTTAGACAGTATAGTACCATAGAGGATAACTGACATGGTGGGTCCTATACGTTAGGTTAGACAGTATAGTACCATAGAGGATAACTGACATGGTGGGTCCTATACGTTAGGTTAGACAGTATAGTACCATAGAGGATAACTGACATGGTGGGTCCTATACGTTAGGTTAGACAGTATAGTACCATAGAGGATAACTGACATGGTGGGTCCTATACGTTAGGTTAGACAGTATAGTACCATAGAGGATAACTGACATGGTGGGTCCTATACGTTAGGTTAGACAGTATAGTACCATAGAGGAGAGGATAACTGACATGGTGGGTCCGATACGTTAGGTTAGACAGTATAGTACCAGAGAGGATAACTGACATGGTGGGTCCTATACGTTAGGTTAGACAGTATAGTACCATAGAGGATAACTGACATGGTGGGTCCTATACGTTAGGTTAGACAGTATAGTACCATAGAGGATAACTGACATGGTGGGTCCTATACGTTAGGTTAGACAGTATAGTACCATAGAGGATAACTGACATGGTGGGTCCTATACGTTAGGTTAGACAGTATAGTACCATAGAGGATAACTGACATGGTGGGTCCTATACGTTAGGTTAGACAGTATAGTACCATAGAGGATAACTGACATGGTGGGTCCTATACGTTAGGTTAGACAGTATAGTACCATAGAGGATAACTGACATGGTGGGTCCTATACGTTAGGTTAGACAGTATAGTACCATAGAGGATAACTGACACTGTGGGTCCTATACGTTAGGTTAGACAGTATAGTACCATAGAGGAGAGGATAACTGACATGGTGGGTCCTATACGTTAGGTTAGACAGTATGGTACCATAGGAGAGGATAACTGACATGGTGGGTCCTATACGTTAGGTTAGACAGTATAGTACCATAGAGGATAACTGACATGGTGGGTCCTATACGTTAGGTTAGACAGTATAGTACCATAGAGGATAACTGACATGGTGGGTCCTATACGTTAGGTTAGACAGTATAGTACCATAGAGGATAACTGACATGGTGGGTCCTATACGTTAGGTTAGACAGTATAGTACCATAGAGGATAACTGACATGGTGGGTCCTATACGTTAGGTTAGACAGTATAGTACCATAGAGGATAACTGACATGGTGGGTCCTATACGTTAGGTTAGACAGTATAGTACCATAGAGGATAACTGACATGGTGGGTCCTATACGTTAGGTTAGACAGTATAGTACCATAGAGGATAACTGACATGGTGGGTCCTATACGTTAGGTTAGACAGTATAGTACCATAGAGGATAACTGACATGGTGGGTCCTATACGTTAGGTTAGACAGTATAGTACCATAGAGGATAACTGACATGGTGGGTCCTATACGTTAGGTTAGACAGTATAGTACCATAGAGGATAACTGACATGGTGGGTCCTATACGTTAGGTTAGACAGTATAGTACCATAGAGGAGAGGATAACTGACATGGTGGGTCCGATACGTTAGGTTAGACAGTATAGTACCATAGAGGATAACTGACATGGTGGGTCACATGGTGGGTCCTATACGTTAGGTTAGACAGTATAGTACCATAGAGGATAACTGACATGGTGGGTCCTATACGTTAGGTTAGACAGTATAGTACCATAGAGGATAACTGACATGGTGGGTCCTATACGTTAGGTTAGACAGTATAGTACCATAGAGGATAACTGACATGGTGGGTCCTATACGTTAGGTTAGACAGTATAGTACCATAGAGGATAACTGACATGGTGGGTCCTATACGTTAGGTTAGACAGTATAGTACCATAGAGGATAACTGACATGGTGGGTCCTATACGTTAGGTTAGACAGTATAGTACCATAGAGGATAACTGACATGGTGGGTCCTATACGTTAGGTTAGACAGTATAGTACCATAGAGGATAACTGACATGGTGGGTCCTATACGTTAGGTTAGACAGTATAGTACCATAGAGGATAACTGACATGGTGGGTCCTATACGTTAGGTTAGACAGTATAGTACCATAGAGGAGGATAACTGACATGGTGGGTCCTATACGTTAGGTTAGACAGTATAGTACCATAGAGGATAACTGACATGGTGGGTCCTATACGTTAGGTTAGACAGTATAGTACCATAGAGGATAACTGACATGGTGGGTCCTATACGTTAGGTTAGACAGTATAGTACCATAGAGGATAACTGACATGGTGGGTCCTATACGTTAGGTTAGACAGTATAGTACCATAGAGGATAACTGACATGGTGGGTCCTATACGTTAGGTTAGACAGTATAGTACCATAGAGGATAACTGACATGGTGGGTCCTATACGTTAGGTTAGACAGTATAGTACCATAGAGGATAACTGACATGGTGGGTCCTATACGTTAGGTTAGACAGTATAGTACCATAGAGGATAACTGACATGGTGGGTCCTATACGTTAGGTTAGACAGTATAGTACCATAGAGGATAACTGACATGGTGGGTCCTATACGTTAGGTTAGACAGTATAGTACCATAGAGAGGATAACTGACATGGTGGGTCCTATACGTTAGGTTAGACAGTATAGTACCATAGAGGATAACTGACATGGTGGGTCCTATACGTTAGGTTAGACAGTATAGTACCATAGAGGATAACTGACATGGTGGGTCCTATACGTTAGGTTAGACAGTATAGTACCATAGAGGATAACTGACATGGTGGGTCCTATACGTTAGGTTAGACAGTATAGTACCATAGAGGATAACTGACATGGTGGGTCCTATACGTTAGGTTAGACAGTATAGTACCATAGAGGATAACTGACATGGTGGGTCCTATACGTTAGGTTAGACAGTATAGTACCATAGAGGATAACTGACATGGTGGGTCCTATACGTTAGGTTAGACAGTATAGTACCATAGAGGATAACTGACATGGTGGGTCCTATACGTTAGGTTAGACAGTATAGTACCATAGAGGATAACTGACATGGTGGGTCCTATACGTTAGGTTAGACAGTATAGTACCATAGAGGATAACTGACATGGTGGGTCCTATACGTTAGGTTAGACAGTATAGTACCATAGAGGATAACTGACATGGTGGGTCCTATACGTTAGGTTAGACAGTATAGTACCATAGAGGATAACTGACATGGTGGGTCCTATACGTTAGGTTAGACAGTATAGTACCATAGAGGATAACTGACATGGTGGGTCCTATACGTTAGGTTAGACAGTATAGTACCATAGAGGATAACTGACATGGTGGGTCCTATACGTTAGGTTAGACAGTATAGTACCATAGAGGATAACTGACATGGTGGGTCCTATACGTTAGGTTAGACAGTATAGTACCATAGAGGATAACTGACATGGTGGGTCCTATACGTTAGGTTAGACAGTATAGTACCATAGAGGATAACTGACATGGTGGGTCCTATACGTTAGGTTAGACAGTATAGTACCATAGAGGATAACTGACATGGTGGGTCCTATACGTTAGGTTAGACAGTATAGTACCATAGAGGATAACTGACATGGTGGGTCCTATACGTTAGGTTAGACAGTATAGTACCATAGAGGATAACTGACATGGTGGGTCCTATACGTTAGGTTAGACAGTATAGTACCATAGAGGATAACTGACATGGTGGGTCCTATACGTTAGGTTAGACAGTATAGTACCATAGAGGATAACTGACATGGTGGGTCCTATACGTTAGGTTAGACAGTATAGTACCATAGAGGATAACTGACATGGTGGGTCCTATACGTTAGGTTAGACAGTATAGTACCATAGAGGATAACTGACATGGTGGGTCCTATACGTTAGGTTAGACAGTATAGTACCATAGAGGATAACTGACATGGTGGGTCCTATACGTTAGGTTAGACAGTATAGTACCATAGAGGATAACTGACATGGTGGGTCCTATACGTTAGGTTAGACAGTATAGTACCATAGAGGATAACTGACATGGTGGGTCCTATACGTTAGGTTAGACAGTATAGTACCATAGAGGATAACTGACATGGTGGGTCCTATACGTTAGGTTAGACAGTATAGTACCATAGAGGATAACTGACATGGTGGGTCCTATACGTTAGGTTAGACAGTATAGTACCATAGAGGATAACTGACATGGTGGGTCCTATACGTTAGGTTAGACAGTATAGTACCATAGAGGAGGATAACTGACATGGTGGGTCCTATACGTTAGGTTAGACAGTATAGTACCATAGAGGATAACTGACATGGTGGGTCCTATACGTTAGGTTAGACAGTATAGTACCATAGAGGATAACTGACATGGTGGGTCCTATACGTTAGGTTAGACAGTATAGTACCATAGAGGATAACTGACATGGTGGGTCCTATACGTTAGGTTAGACAGTATAGTACCATAGAGGATAACTGACATGGTGGGTCCTATACGTTAGGTTAGACAGTATAGTACCATAGAGGAGAGGATAACTGACACGGTGGGTCCTATACGTTAGGTTAGACAGTATAGTATCATAGAGGATAACTGACATGGTGGGTCCTATACGTTAGGTTAGACAGTATAGTACCATAGAGGATAACTGACATGGTGGGTCCTATACGTTAGGTTAGACAGTATAGTACCATAGAGGAGAGGATAACTGACACGGTGGGTCCTATACGTTAGGTTAGACAGTATAGTACCATAGAGGATAACTGACATGGTGGGTCCTATACGTTAGGTTAGACAGTATAGTACCATAGAGGATAACTGACATGGTGGGTCCTATACGTTAGGTTAGACAGTATAGTACCATAGAGGATAACTGACATGGTGGGTCCTATACATAGAGGATAACTGACATGGTGGGTCCTATACGTTAGGTTAGACAGTATAGTACCATAGAGGATAACTGACATGGTGGGTCCTATACGTTAGGTTAGACAGTATAGTACCATAGAGGATAACTGACATGGTGGGTCCTATACGTTAGGTTAGACAGTATAGTACCATAGAGGATAACTGACATGGTGGGTCCTATACGTTAGGTTAGACAGTATAGTACCATAGAGGATAACTGACATGGTGGGTCCTATACGTTAGGTTAGACAGTATAGTACCATAGAGGATAACTGACATGGTGGGTCCTATACGTTAGGTTAGACAGTATAGTACCATAGAGGATAACTGACATGGTGGGTCCTATACGTTAGGTTAGACAGTATAGTACCATAGAGGATAACTGACATGGTGGGTCCTATACGTTAGGTTAGACAGTATAGTACCATAGAGGATAACTGACATGGTGGGTCCTATACGTTAGGTTAGACAGTATAGTACCATAGAGGATAACTGACATGGTGGGTCCTATACGTTAGGTTAGACAGTATAGTACCATAGAGGATAACTGACATGGTGGGTCCTATACGTTAGGTTAGACAGTATAGTACCATAGAGGATAACTGACATGGTGGGTCCTATACGTTAGGTTAGACAGTATAGTACCATAGAGGATAACTGACATGGTGGGTCCTATACGTTAGGTTAGACAGTATAGTACCATAGAGGATAACTGACATGGTGGGTCCTATACGTTAGGTTAGACAGTATAGTACCATAGAGGAGGATAACTGACATGGTGGGTCCTATACGTTAGGTTAGACAGTATAGTACCATAGAGGATAACTGACATGGTGGGTCCTATACGTTAGGTTAGACAGTATAGTACCATAGAGGATAACTGACATGGTGGGTCCTATACGTTAGGTTAGACAGTATAGTACCATAGAGGATAACTGACATGGTGGGTCCTATACGTTAGGTTAGACAGTATAGTACCATAGAGGATAACTGACATGGTGGGTCCTATACGTTAGGTTAGACAGTATAGTACCATAGAGGATAACTGACATGGTGGGTCCTATACGTTAGGTTAGACAGTATAGTACCATAGAGGATAACTGACATGGTGGGTCCTATACGTTAGGTTAGACAGTATAGTACCATAGAGGATAACTGACATGGTGGGTCCTATACGTTAGGTTAGACAGTATAGTACCATAGAGGATAACTGACATGGTGGGTCCTATACGTTAGGTTAGACAGTATAGTACCATAGAGGATAACTGACATGGTGGGTCCTATACGTTAGGTTAGACAGTATAGTACCATAGAGGATAACTGACATGGTGGGTCCTATACGTTAGGTTAGACAGTATAGTACCATAGAGGATAACTGACATGGTGGGTCCTATACGTTAGGTTAGACAGTATAGTACCATAGAGGATAACTGACATGGTGGGTCCTATACGTTAGGTTAGACAGTATAGTACCATAGAGGATAACTGACATGGTGGGTCCTATACGTTAGGTTAGACAGTATAGTACCATAGAGGATAACTGACATGGTGGGTCCTATACGTTAGGTTAGACAGTATAGTACCATAGAGGATAACTGACATGGTGGGTCCTATACGTTAGGTTAGACAGTATAGTACCATAGAGGATAACTGACATGGTGGGTCCTATACGTTAGGTTAGACAGTATAGTACCATAGAGGATAACTGACATGGTGGGTCCTATACGTTAGGTTAGACAGTATAGTACCATAGAGGATAACTGACATGGTGGGTCCTATACGTTAGGTTAGACAGTATAGTACCATAGAGGATAACTGACATGGTGGGTCCTATACGTTAGGTTAGACAGTATAGTACCATAGAGGATAACTGACATGGTGGGTCCTATACGTTAGGTTAGACAGTATAGTACCATAGAGGATAACTGACATGGTGGGTCCTATACGTTAGGTTAGACAGTATAGTACCATAGAGGATAACTGACATGGTGGGTCCTATACGTTAGGTTAGACAGTATAGTACCATAGAGGATAACTGACATGGTGGGTCCTATACGTTAGGTTAGACAGTATAGTACCATAGAGGATAACTGACATGGTGGGTCCTATACGTTAGGTTAGACAGTATAGTACCATAGAGGATAACTGACATGGTGGGTCCGATACGTTAGGTTAGACAGTATAGTACCATAGAGGAGAGGATAACTGACATGGTGGGTCCTATACGTTAGGTTAGACAGTATAGTACCATAGAGGATAACTGACATGGTGGGTCCTATACGTTAGGTTAGACAGTATAGTACCATAGAGGATAACTGACATGGTGGGTCCTATACGTTAGGTTAGACAGTATAGTACCATAGAGGATAACTGACATGGTGGGTCCTATACGTTAGGTTAGACAGTATAGTACCATAGAGGATAACTGACATGGTGGGTCCTATACGTTAGGTTAGACAGTATAGTACCATAGAGGATAACTGACATGGTGGGTCCTATACGTTAGGTTAGACAGTATAGTACCATAGAGGATAACTGACATGGTGGGTCCTATACGTTAGGTTAGACAGTATAGTACCATAGAGGATAACTGACATGGTGGGTCCTATACGTTAGGTTAGACAGTATAGTACCATAGAGGATAACTGACATGGTGGGTCCTATACGTTAGGTTAGACAGTATAGTACCATAGAGGATAACTGACATGGTGGGTCCTATACGTTAGGTTAGACAGTATAGTACCATAGAGGATAACTGACATGGTGGGTCCTATACGTTAGGTTAGACAGTATAGTACCATAGAGGATAACTGACATGGTGGGTCCTATACGTTAGGTTAGACAGTATAGTACCATAGAGGATAACTGACATGGTGGGTCCTATACGTTAGGTTAGACAGTATAGTACCATAGAGGATAACTGACATGGTGGGTCCTATACGTTAGGTTAGACAGTATAGTACCATAGAGGATAACTGACATGGTGGGTCCTATACGTTAGGTTAGACAGTATAGTACCATAGAGGATAACTGACATGGTGGGTCCGATACGTTAGGTTAGACAGTATAGTACCATAGAGGATAACTGACATGGTGGGTCCTATACGTTAGGTTAGACAGTATAGTACCATAGAGGATAACTGACATGGTGGGTCCTATACGTTAGGTTAGACAGTATAGTACCATAGAGGATAACTGACATGGTGGGTCCTATACGTTAGGTTAGACAGTATAGTACCATAGAGGATAACTGACATGGTGGGTCCTATACGTTAGGTTAGACAGTATAGTACCATAGAGGATAACTGACATGGTGGGTCCTATACGTTAGGTTAGACAGTATAGTACCATAGAGGATAACTGACATGGTGGGTCCTATACGTTAGGTTAGACAGTATAGTACCATAGAGGATAACTGACATGGTGGGTCCTATACGTTAGGTTAGACAGTATAGTACCATAGAGGATAACTGACATGGTGGGTCCTATACGTTAGGTTAGACAGTATAGTACCATAGAGGATAACTGACATGGTGGGTCCTATACGTTAGGTTAGACAGTATAGTACCATAGAGGATAACTGACATGGTGGGTCCTATACGTTAGGTTAGACAGTATAGTACCATAGAGGATAACTGACATGGTGGGTCCTATACGTTAGGTTAGACAGTATAGTACCATAGAGGATAACTGACATGGTGGGTCCTATACGTTAGGTTAGACAGTATAGTACCATAGAGGATAACTGACATGGTGGGTCCTATACGTTAGGTTAGACAGTATAGTACCATAGAGGATAACTGACATGGTGGGTCCTATACGTTAGGTTAGACAGTATAGTACCATAGAGGATAACTGACATGGTGGGTCCTATACGTTAGGTTAGACAGTATAGTACCATAGAGGATAACTGACATGGTGGGTCCTATACGTTAGGTTAGACAGTATAGTACCATAGAGGATAACTGACATGGTGGGTCCTATACGTTAGGTTAGACAGTATAGTACCATAGAGGATAACTGACATGGTGGGTCCTATACGTTAGGTTAGACAGTATAGTACCATAGAGGATAACTGACATGGTGGGTCCTATACGTTAGGTTAGACAGTATAGTACCATAGAGGATAACTGACATGGTGGGTCCTATACGTTAGGTTAGACAGTATAGTACCATAGAGGATAACTGACATGGTGGGTCCTATACGTTAGGTTAGACAGTATAGTACCATAGAGGATAACTGACATGGTGGGTCCTATACGTTAGGTTAGACAGTATAGTACCATAGAGGATAACTGACATGGTGGGTCCTATACGTTAGGTTAGACAGTATAGTACCATAGAGGATAACTGACATGGTGGGTCCTATACGTTAGGTTAGACAGTATAGTACCATAGAGGATAACTGACATGGTGGGTCCTATACGTTAGGTTAGACAGTATAGTACCATAGAGGATAACTGACATGGTGGGTCCTATACGTTAGGTTAGACAGTATAGTACCATAGAGGATAACTGACATGGTGGGTCCTATACGTTAGGTTAGACAGTATAGTACCATAGAGGATAACTGACATGGTGGGTCCTATACGTTAGGTTAGACAGTATAGTACCATAGAGGATAACTGACATGGTGGGTCCTATACGTTAGGTTAGACAGTATAGTACCATAGAGGATAACTGACATGGTGGGTCCTATACGTTAGGTTAGACAGTATAGTACCATAGAGGATAACTGACATGGTGGGTCCTATACGTTAGGTTAGACAGTATAGTACCATAGAGGATAACTGACATGGTGGGTCCTATACGTTAGGTTAGACAGTATAGTACCATAGAGGATAACTGACATGGTGGGTCCTATACGTTAGGTTAGACAGTATAGTACCATAGAGGATAACTGACATGGTGGGTCCTATACGTTAGGTTAGACAGTATAGTACCATAGAGGATAACTGACATGGTGGGTCCTATACGTTAGGTTAGACAGTATAGTACCATAGAGGATAACTGACATGGTGGGTCCTATACGTTAGGTTAGACAGTATAGTACCATAGAGGATAACTGACATGGTGGGTCCTATACGTTAGGTTAGACAGTATAGTACCATAGAGGATAACTGACATGGTGGGTCCTATACGTTAGGTTAGACAGTATAGTACCATAGAGGATAACTGACATGGTGGGTCCTATACGTTAGGTTAGACAGTATAGTACCATAGAGGATAACTGACATGGTGGGTCCTATACGTTAGGTTAGACAGTATAGTACCATAGAGGATAACTGACATGGTGGGTCCTATACGTTAGGTTAGACAGTATAGTACCATAGAGGATAACTGACATGGTGGGTCCTATACGTTAGGTTAGACAGTATAGTACCATAGAGGATAACTGACATGGTGGGTCCTATACGTTAGGTTAGACAGTATAGTACCATAGAGGATAACTGACATGGTGGGTCCTATACGTTAGGTTAGACAGTATAGTACCATAGAGGATAACTGACATGGTGGGTCCTATACGTTAGGTTAGACAGTATAGTACCATAGAGGATAACTGACATGGTGGGTCCTATACGTTAGGTTAGACAGTATAGTACCATAGAGGATAACTGACATGGTGGGTCCTATACGTTAGGTTAGACAGTATAGTACCATAGAGGATAACTGACATGGTGGGTCCTATACGTTAGGTTAGACAGTATAGTACCATAGAGGATAACTGACATGGTGGGTCCTATACGTTAGGTTAGACAGTATAGTACCATAGAGGATAACTGACATGGTGGGTCCTATACGTTAGGTTAGACAGTATAGTACCATAGAGGATAACTGACATGGTGGGTCCTATACGTTAGGTTAGACAGTATAGTACCATAGAGGATAACTGACATGGTGGGTCCTATACGTTAGGTTAGACAGTATAGTACCATAGAGGATAACTGACATGGTGGGTCCTATACGTTAGGTTAGACAGTATAGTACCATAGAGGATAACTGACATGGTGGGTCCTATACGTTAGGTTAGACAGTATAGTACCATAGAGGATAACTGACATGGTGGGTCCTATACGTTAGGTTAGACAGTATAGTACCATAGAGGATAACTGACATGGTGGGTCCTATACGTTAGGTTAGACAGTATAGTACCATAGAGGATAACTGACATGGTGGGTCCTATACGTTAGGTTAGACAGTATAGTACCATAGAGGATAACTGACATGGTGGGTCCTATACGTTAGGTTAGACAGTATAGTACCATAGAGGATAACTGACATGGTGGGTCCTATACGTTAGGTTAGACAGTATAGTACCATAGAGGATAACTGACATGGTGGGTCCTATACGTTAGGTTAGACAGTATAGTACCATAGAGGAGGATAACTGACATGGTGGGTCCTATACGTTAGGTTAGACAGTATAGTACCATAGAGGATAACTGACATGGTGGGTCCTATACGTTAGGTTAGACAGTATAGTACCATAGAGGATAACTGACATGGTGGGTCCTATACGTTAGGTTAGACAGTATAGTACCATAGAGGATAACTGACATGGTGGGTCCTATACGTTAGGTTAGACAGTATAGTACCATAGAGGATAACTGACATGGTGGGTCCTATACGTTAGGTTAGACAGTATAGTACCATAGAGGATAACTGACATGGTGGGTCCTATACGTTAGGTTAGACAGTATAGTACCATAGAGGATAACTGACATGGTGGGTCCTATACGTTAGGTTAGACAGTATAGTACCATAGAGGATAACTGACATGGTGGGTCCTATACGTTAGGTTAGACAGTATAGTACCATAGAGGATAACTGACATGGTGGGTCCTATACGTTAGGTTAGACAGTATAGTACCATAGAGGATAACTGACATGGTGGGTCCTATACGTTAGGTTAGACAGTATAGTACCATAGAGGATAACTGACATGGTGGGTCCTATACGTTAGGTTAGACAGTATAGTACCATAGAGGATAACTGACATGGTGGGTCCTATACGTTAGGTTAGACAGTATAGTACCATAGAGGATAACTGACATGGTGGGTCCTATACGTTAGGTTAGACAGTATAGTACCATAGAGGATAACTGACATGGTGGGGTCCTATACGTTAGGTTAGACAGTATAGTACCATAGAGGATAACTGACATGGTGGGTCCTATACGTTAGGTTAGACAGTATAGTACCATAGAGGATAACTGACATGGTGGGTCCTATACGTTAGGTTAGACAGTATAGTACCATAGAGGATAACTGACATGGTGGGTCCTATACGTTAGGTTAGACAGTATAGTACCATAGAGGATAACTGACATGGTGGGTCCTATACGTTAGGTTAGACAGTATAGTACCATAGAGGATAACTGACATGGTGGGTCCTATACGTTAGGTTAGACAGTATAGTACCATAGAGGATAACTGACATGGTGGGTCCTATACGTTAGGTTAGACAGTATAGTACCATAGAGGATAACTGACATGGTGGGTCCTATACGTTAGGTTAGACAGTATAGTACCATAGAGGATAACTGACATGGTGGGTCCTATACGTTAGGTTAGACAGTATAGTACCATAGAGGATAACTGACATGGTGGGTCCTATACGTTAGGTTAGACAGTATAGTACCATAGAGGATAACTGACATGGTGGGTCCTATACGTTAGGTTAGACAGTATAGTACCATAGAGGATAACTGACATGGTGGGTCCTATACGTTAGGTTAGACAGTATAGTACCATAGAGGATAACTGACATGGTGGGTCCTATACGTTAGGTTAGACAGTATAGTACCATAGAGGATAACTGACATGGTGGGTCCTATACGTTAGGTTAGACAGTATAGTACCATAGAGGATAACTGACATGGTGGGTCCTATACGTTAGGTTAGACAGTATAGTACCATAGAGGATAACTGACATGGTGGGTCCTATACGTTAGGTTAGACAGTATAGTACCATAGAGGATAACTGACATGGTGGGTCCTATACGTTAGGTTAGACAGTATAGTACCATAGAGGATAACTGACATGGTGGGTCCTATACGTTAGGTTAGACAGTATAGTACCATAGAGGATAACTGACATGGTGGGTCCTATACGTTAGGTTAGACAGTATAGTACCATAGAGGATAACTGACATGGTGGGTCCTATACGTTAGGTTAGACAGTATAGTACCATAGAGGATAACTGACATGGTGGGTCCTATACGTTAGGTTAGACAGTATAGTACCATAGAGGATAACTGACATGGTGGGTCCTATACGTTAGGTTAGACAGTATAGTACCATAGAGGATAACTGACATGGTGGGTCCTATACGTTAGGTTAGACAGTATAGTACCATAGAGGATAACTGACATGGTGGGTCCTATACGTTAGGTTAGACAGTATAGTACCATAGAGGATAACTGACATGGTGGGTCCTATACGTTAGGTTAGACAGTATAGTACCATAGAGGATAACTGACATGGTGGGTCCTATACGTTAGGTTAGACAGTATAGTACCATAGAGGATAACTGACATGGTGGGTCCTATACGTTAGGTTAGACAGTATAGTACCATAGAGGATAACTGACATGGTGGGTCCTATACGTTAGGTTAGACAGTATAGTACCATAGAGGATAACTGACATGGTGGGTCCTATACGTTAGGTTAGACAGTATAGTACCATAGAGGATAACTGACATGGTGGGTCCTATACGTTAGGTTAGACAGTATAGTACCATAGAGGATAACTGACATGGTGGGTCCTATACGTTAGGTTAGACAGTATAGTACCATAGAGGATAACTGACATGGTGGGTCCTATACGTTAGGTTAGACAGTATAGTACCATAGAGGATAACTGACATGGTGGGTCCTATACGTTAGGTTAGACAGTATAGTACCATAGAGGATAACTGACATGGTGGGTCCTATACGTTAGGTTAGACAGTATAGTACCATAGAGGATAACTGACATGGTGGGTCCTATACGTTAGGTTAGACAGTATAGTACCATAGAGGATAACTGACATGGTGGGTCCTATACGTTAGGTTAGACAGTATAGTACCATAGAGGATAACTGACATGGTGGGTCCTATACGTTAGGTTAGACAGTATAGTACCATAGAGGATAACTGACATGGTGGGTCCTATACGTTAGGTTAGACAGTATAGTACCATAGAGGATAACTGACATGGTGGGTCCTATACGTTAGGTTAGACAGTATAGTACCATAGAGGATAACTGACATGGTGGGTCCTATACGTTAGGTTAGACAGTATAGTACCATAGAGGATAACTGACATGGTGGGTCCTATACGTTAGGTTAGACAGTATAGTACCATAGAGGATAACTGACATGGTGGGTCCTATACGTTAGGTTAGACAGTATAGTACCATAGAGGATAACTGACATGGTGGGTCCTATACGTTAGGTTAGACAGTATAGTACCATAGAGGATAACTGACATGGTGGGTCCTATACGTTAGGTTAGACAGTATAGTACCATAGAGGATAACTGACATGGTGGGTCCTATACGTTAGGTTAGACAGTATAGTACCATAGAGGATAACTGACATGGTGGGTCCTATACGTTAGGTTAGACAGTATAGTACCATAGAGGATAACTGACATGGTGGGTCCTATACGTTAGGTTAGACAGTATAGTACCATAGAGGATAACTGACATGGTGGGTCCTATACGTTAGGTTAGACAGTATAGTACCATAGAGGATAACTGACATGGTGGGTCCTATACGTTAGGTTAGACAGTATAGTACCATAGAGGATAACTGACATGGTGGGTCCTATACGTTAGGTTAGACAGTATAGTACCATAGAGGATAACTGACATGGTGGGTCCTATACGTTAGGTTAGACAGTATAGTACCATAGAGGATAACTGACATGGTGGGTCCTATACGTTAGGTTAGACAGTATAGTACCATAGAGGATAACTGACATGGTGGGTCCTATACGTTAGGTTAGACAGTATAGTACCATAGAGGATAACTGACATGGTGGGTCCTATACGTTAGGTTAGACAGTATAGTACCATAGAGGATAACTGACATGGTGGGTCCTATACGTTAGGTTAGACAGTATAGTACCATAGAGGATAACTGACATGGTGGGTCCTATACGTTAGGTTAGACAGTATAGTACCATAGAGGATAACTGACATGGTGGGTCCTATACGTTAGGTTAGACAGTATAGTACCATAGAGGATAACTGACATGGTGGGTCCTATACGTTAGGTTAGACAGTATAGTACCATAGAGGATAACTGACATGGTGGGTCCTATACGTTAGGTTAGACAGTATAGTACCATAGAGGATAACTGACATGGTGGGTCCTATACGTTAGGTTAGACAGTATAGTACCATAGAGGATAACTGACATGGTGGGTCCTATACGTTAGGTTAGACAGTATAGTACCATAGAGGATAACTGACATGGTGGGTCCTATACGTTAGGTTAGACAGTATAGTACCATAGAGGATAACTGACATGGTGGGTCCTATACGTTAGGTTAGACAGTATAGTACCATAGAGGATAACTGACATGGTGGGTCCTATACGTTAGGTTAGACAGTATAGTACCATAGAGGATAACTGACATGGTGGGTCCTATACGTTAGGTTAGACAGTATAGTACCATAGAGGATAACTGACATGGTGGGTCCTATACGTTAGGTTAGACAGTATAGTACCATAGAGGATAACTGACATGGTGGGTCCTATACGTTAGGTTAGACAGTATAGTACCATAGAGGATAACTGACATGGTGGGTCCTATACGTTAGGTTAGACAGTATAGTACCATAGAGGATAACTGACATGGTGGGTCCTATACGTTAGGTTAGACAGTATAGTACCATAGAGGATAACTGACATGGTGGGTCCTATACGTTAGGTTAGACAGTATAGTACCATAGAGGATAACTGACATGGTGGGTCCTATACGTTAGGTTAGACAGTATAGTACCATAGAGGATAACTGACATGGTGGGTCCTATACGTTAGGTTAGACAGTATAGTACCATAGAGGATAACTGACATGGTGGGTCCTATACGTTAGGTTAGACAGTATAGTACCATAGAGGATAACTGACATGGTGGGTCCTATACGTTAGGTTAGACAGTATAGTACCATAGAGAGGATAACTGACATGGTGGGTCCTATACGTTAGGTTAGACAGTATAGTACCATAGAGGATAACTGACATGGTGGGTCCTATACGTTAGGTTAGACAGTATAGTACCATAGAGGATAACTGACATGGTGGGTCCTATACGTTAGGTTAGACAGTATAGTACCATAGAGGATAACTGACATGGTGGGTCCTATACGTTAGGTTAGACAGTATAGTACCATAGAGGATAACTGACATGGTGGGTCCTATACGTTAGGTTAGACAGTATAGTACCATAGAGGATAACTGACATGGTGGGTCCTATACGTTAGGTTAGACAGTATAGTACCATAGAGGATAACTGACATGGTGGGTCCTATACGTTAGGTTAGACAGTATAGTACCATAGAGGATAACTGACATGGTGGGTCCTATACGTTAGGTTAGACAGTATAGTACCATAGAGGATAACTGACATGGTGGGTCCTATACGTTAGGTTAGACAGTATAGTACCATAGAGGATAACTGACATGGTGGGTCCTATACGTTAGGTTAGACAGTATAGTACCATAGAGGATAACTGACATGGTGGGTCCTATACGTTAGGTTAGACAGTATAGTACCATAGAGGATAACTGACATGGTGGGTCCTATACGTTAGGTTAGACAGTATAGTACCATAGAGGATAACTGACATGGTGGGTCCTATACGTTAGGTTAGACAGTATAGTACCATAGAGGATAACTGACATGGTGGGTCCTATACGTTAGGTTAGACAGTATAGTACCATAGAGGATAACTGACATGGTGGGTCCTATACGTTAGGTTAGACAGTATAGTACCATAGAGGATAACTGACATGGTGGGTCCTATACGTTAGGTTAGACAGTATAGTACCATAGAGGATAACTGACATGGTGGGTCCTATACGTTAGGTTAGACAGTATAGTACCATAGAGGATAACTGACATGGTGGGTCCTATACGTTAGGTTAGACAGTATAGTACCATAGAGGATAACTGACATGGTGGGTCCTATACGTTAGGTTAGACAGTATAGTACCATAGAGGATAACTGACATGGTGGGTCCTATACGTTAGGTTAGACAGTATAGTACCATAGAGGATAACTGACATGGTGGGTCCTATACGTTAGGTTAGACAGTATAGTACCATAGAGGATAACTGACATGGTGGGTCCTATACGTTAGGTTAGACAGTATAGTACCATAGAGGATAACTGACATGGTGGGTCCTATACGTTAGGTTAGACAGTATAGTACCATAGAGGATAACTGACATGGTGGGTCCTATACGTTAGGTTAGACAGTATAGTACCATAGAGGATAACTGACATGGTGGGTCCTATACGTTAGGTTAGACAGTATAGTACCATAGAGGATAACTGACATGGTGGGTCCTATACGTTAGGTTAGACAGTATAGTACCATAGAGGATAACTGACATGGTGGGTCCTATACGTTAGGTTAGACAGTATAGTACCATAGAGGATAACTGACATGGTGGGTCCTATACGTTAGGTTAGACAGTATAGTACCATAGAGGATAACTGACATGGTGGGTCCTATACGTTAGGTTAGACAGTATAGTACCATAGAGGATAACTGACATGGTGGGTCCTATACGTTAGGTTAGACAGTATAGTACCATAGAGGATAACTGACATGGTGGGTCCTATACGTTAGGTTAGACAGTATAGTACCATAGAGGATAACTGACATGGTGGGTCCTATACGTTAGGTTAGACAGTATAGTACCATAGAGGATAACTGACATGGTGGGTCCTATACGTTAGGTTAGACAGTATAGTACCATAGAGAGATAACTGACATGGTGGGTCCTATACGTTAGGTTAGACAGTATAGTACCATAGAGGATAACTGACATGGTGGGTCCTATACGTTAGGTTAGACAGTATAGTACCATAGAGGATAACTGACATGGTGGGTCCTATACGTTAGGTTAGACAGTATAGTACCATAGAGGATAACTGACATGGTGGGTCCTATACGTTAGGTTAGACAGTATAGTACCATAGAGGATAACTGACATGGTGGGTCCTATACGTTAGGTTAGACAGTATAGTACCATAGAGGATAACTGACATGGTGGGTCCTATACGTTAGGTTAGACAGTATAGTACCATAGAGGATAACTGACATGGTGGGTCCTATACGTTAGGTTAGACAGTATAGTACCATAGAGGATAACTGACATGGTGGGTCCTATACGTTAGGTTAGACAGTATAGTACCATAGAGGATAACTGACATGGTGGGTCCTATACGTTAGGTTAGACAGTATAGTACCATAGAGGATAACTGACATGGTGGGTCCTATACGTTAGGTTAGACAGTATAGTACCATAGAGGATAACTGACATGGTGGGTCCTATACGTTAGGTTAGACAGTATAGTACCATAGAGGATAACTGACATGGTGGGTCCTATACGTTAGGTTAGACAGTATAGTACCATAGAGGATAACTGACATGGTGGGTCCTATACGTTAGGTTAGACAGTATAGTACCATAGAGGATAACTGACATGGTGGGTCCTATACGTTAGGTTAGACAGTATAGTACCATAGAGGATAACTGACATGGTGGGTCCTATACGTTAGGTTAGACAGTATAGTACCATAGAGGATAACTGACATGGTGGGTCCTATACGTTAGGTTAGACAGTATAGTACCATAGAGGATAACTGACATGGTGGGTCCTATACGTTAGGTTAGACAGTATAGTACCATAGAGGATAACTGACATGGTGGGTCCTATACGTTAGGTTAGACAGTATAGTACCATAGAGGATAACTGACATGGTGGGTCCTATACGTTAGGTTAGACAGTATAGTACCATAGAGGATAACTGACATGGTGGGTCCTATACGTTAGGTTAGACAGTATAGTACCATAGAGGATAACTGACATGGTGGGTCCTATACGTTAGGTTAGACAGTATAGTACCATAGAGGATAACTGACATGGTGGGTCCTATACGTTAGGTTAGACAGTATAGTACCATAGAGGATAACTGACATGGTGGGTCCTATACGTTAGGTTAGACAGTATAGTACCATAGAGGATAACTGACATGGTGGGTCCTATACGTTAGGTTAGACAGTATAGTACCATAGAGGATAACTGACATGGTGGGTCCTATACGTTAGGTTAGACAGTATAGTACCATAGAGGATAACTGACATGGTGGGTCCTATACGTTAGGTTAGACAGTATAGTACCATAGAGGATAACTGACATGGTGGGTCCTATACGTTAGGTTAGACAGTATAGTACCATAGAGGATAACTGACATGGTGGGTCCTATACGTTAGGTTAGACAGTATAGTACCATAGAGGATAACTGACATGGTGGGTCCTATACGTTAGGTTAGACAGTATAGTACCATAGAGGATAACTGACATGGTGGGTCCTATACGTTAGGTTAGACAGTATAGTACCATAGAGGATAACTGACATGGTGGGTCCTATACGTTAGGTTAGACAGTATAGTACCATAGAGGATAACTGACATGGTGGGTCCTATACGTTAGGTTAGACAGTATAGTACCATAGAGGATAACTGACATGGTGGGTCCTATACGTTAGGTTAGACAGTATAGTACCATAGAGGATAACTGACATGGTGGGTCCTATACGTTAGGTTAGACAGTATAGTACCATAGAGGATAACTGACATGGTGGGTCCTATACGTTAGGTTAGACAGTATAGTACCATAGAGGATAACTGACATGGTGGGTCCTATACGTTAGGTTAGACAGTATAGTACCATAGAGGATAACTGACATGGTGGGTCCTATACGTTAGGTTAGACAGTATAGTACCATAGAGGATAACTGACATGGTGGGTCCTATACGTTAGGTTAGACAGTATAGTACCATAGAGGATAACTGACATGGTGGGTCCTATACGTTAGGTTAGACAGTATAGTACCATAGAGGATAACTGACATGGTGGGTCCTATACGTTAGGTTAGACAGTATAGTACCATAGAGGATAACTGACATGGTGGGTCCTATACGTTAGGTTAGACAGTATAGTACCATAGAGGATAACTGACATGGTGGGTCCTATACGTTAGGTTAGACAGTATAGTACCATAGAGGATAACTGACATGGTGGGTCCTATACGTTAGGTTAGACAGTATAGTACCATAGAGGATAACTGACATGGTGGGTCCTATACGTTAGGTTAGACAGTATAGTACCATAGAGGATAACTGACATGGTGGGTCCTATACGTTAGGTTAGACAGTATAGTACCATAGAGGATAACTGACATGGTGGGTCCTATACGTTAGGTTAGACAGTATAGTACCATAGAGGATAACTGACATGGTGGGTCCTATACGTTAGGTTAGACAGTATAGTACCATAGAGGATAACTGACATGGTGGGTCCTATACGTTAGGTTAGACAGTATAGTACCATAGAGGATAACTGACATGGTGGGTCCTATACGTTAGGTTAGACAGTATAGTACCATAGAGGATAACTGACATGGTGGGTCCTATACGTTAGGTTAGACAGTATAGTACCATAGAGGATAACTGACATGGTGGGTCCTATACGTTAGGTTAGACAGTATAGTACCATAGAGGATAACTGACATGGTGGGTCCTATACGTTAGGTTAGACAGTATAGTACCATAGAGGATAACTGACATGGTGGGTCCTATACGTTAGGTTAGACAGTATAGTACCATAGAGGATAACTGACATGGTGGGTCCTATACGTTAGGTTAGACAGTATAGTACCATAGAGGATAACTGACATGGTGGGTCCTATACGTTAGGTTAGACAGTATAGTACCATAGAGGATAACTGACATGGTGGGTCCTATACGTTAGGTTAGACAGTATAGTACCATAGAGGATAACTGACATGGTGGGTCCTATACGTTAGGTTAGACAGTATAGTACCATAGAGGATAACTGACATGGTGGGTCCTATACGTTAGGTTAGACAGTATAGTACCATAGAGGATAACTGACATGGTGGGTCCTATACGTTAGGTTAGACAGTATAGTACCATAGAGGATAACTGACATGGTGGGTCCTATACGTTAGGTTAGACAGTATAGTACCATAGAGGATAACTGACATGGTGGGTCCTATACGTTAGGTTAGACAGTATAGTACCATAGAGGATAACTGACATGGTGGGTCCTATACGTTAGGTTAGACAGTATAGTACCATAGAGGATAACTGACATGGTGGGTCCTATACGTTAGGTTAGACAGTATAGTACCATAGAGGATAACTGACATGGTGGGTCCTATACGTTAGGTTAGACAGTATAGTACCATAGAGGATAACTGACATGGTGGGTCCTATACGTTAGGTTAGACAGTATAGTACCATAGAGGATAACTGACATGGTGGGTCCTATACGTTAGGTTAGACAGTATAGTACCATAGAGGATAACTGACATGGTGGGTCCTATACGTTAGGTTAGACAGTATAGTACCATAGAGGATAACTGACATGGTGGGTCCTATACGTTAGGTTAGACAGTATAGTACCATAGAGGATAACTGACATGGTGGGTCCTATACGTTAGGTTAGACAGTATAGTACCATAGAGGATAACTGACATGGTGGGTCCTATACGTTAGGTTAGACAGTATAGTACCATAGAGGATAACTGACATGGTGGGTCCTATACGTTAGGTTAGACAGTATAGTACCATAGAGGATAACTGACATGGTGGGTCCTATACGTTAGGTTAGACAGTATAGTACCATAGAGGATAACTGACATGGTGGGTCCTATACGTTAGGTTAGACAGTATAGTACCATAGAGGATAACTGACATGGTGGGTCCTATACGTTAGGTTAGACAGTATAGTACCATAGAGGATAACTGACATGGTGGGTCCTATACGTTAGGTTAGACAGTATAGTACCATAGAGGATAACTGACATGGTGGGTCCTATACGTTAGGTTAGACAGTATAGTACCATAGAGGATAACTGACATGGTGGGTCCTATACGTTAGGTTAGACAGTATAGTACCATAGAGGATAACTGACATGGTGGGTCCTATACGTTAGGTTAGACAGTATAGTACCATAGAGGATAACTGACATGGTGGGTCCTATACGTTAGGTTAGACAGTATAGTACCATAGAGGATAACTGACATGGTGGGTCCTATACGTTAGGTTAGACAGTATAGTACCATAGAGGATAACTGACATGGTGGGTCCTATACGTTAGGTTAGACAGTATAGTACCATAGAGGATAACTGACATGGTGGGTCCTATACGTTAGGTTAGACAGTATAGTACCATAGAGGATAACTGACATGGTGGGTCCTATACGTTAGGTTAGACAGTATAGTACCATAGAGGATAACTGACATGGTGGGTCCTATACGTTAGGTTAGACAGTATAGTACCATAGAGGATAACTGACATGGTGGGTCCTATACGTTAGGTTAGACAGTATAGTACCATAGAGGATAACTGACATGGTGGGTCCTATACGTTAGGTTAGACAGTATAGTACCATAGAGGATAACTGACATGGTGGGTCCTATACGTTAGGTTAGACAGTATAGTACCATAGAGGATAACTGACATGGTGGGTCCTATACGTTAGGTTAGACAGTATAGTACCATAGAGGATAACTGACATGGTGGGTCCTATACGTTAGGTTAGACAGTATAGTACCATAGAGGATAACTGACATGGTGGGTCCTATACGTTAGGTTAGACAGTATAGTACCATAGAGGATAACTGACATGGTGGGTCCTATACGTTAGGTTAGACAGTATAGTACCATAGAGGATAACTGACATGGTGGGTCCTATACGTTAGGTTAGACAGTATAGTACCATAGAGGATAACTGACATGGTGGGTCCTATACGTTAGGTTAGACAGTATAGTACCATAGAGGATAACTGACATGGTGGGTCCTATACGTTAGGTTAGACAGTATAGTACCATAGAGGATAACTGACATGGTGGGTCCTATACGTTAGGTTAGACAGTATAGTACCATAGAGGATAACTGACATGGTGGGTCCTATACGTTAGGTTAGACAGTATAGTACCATAGAGGATAACTGACATGGTGGGTCCTATACGTTAGGTTAGACAGTATAGTACCATAGAGGATAACTGACATGGTGGGTCCTATACGTTAGGTTAGACAGTATAGTACCATAGAGGATAACTGACATGGTGGGTCCTATACGTTAGGTTAGACAGTATAGTACCATAGAGGATAACTGACATGGTGGGTCCTATACGTTAGGTTAGACAGTATAGTACCATAGAGGATAACTGACATGGTGGGTCCTATACGTTAGGTTAGACAGTATAGTACCATAGAGGATAACTGACATGGTGGGTCCTATACGTTAGGTTAGACAGTATAGTACCATAGAGGATAACTGACATGGTGGGTCCTATACGTTAGGTTAGACAGTATAGTACCATAGAGGATAACTGACATGGTGGGTCCTATACGTTAGGTTAGACAGTATAGTACCATAGAGGATAACTGACATGGTGGGTCCTATACGTTAGGTTAGACAGTATAGTACCATAGAGGATAACTGACATGGTGGGTCCTATACGTTAGGTTAGACAGTATAGTACCATAGAGGATAACTGACATGGTGGGTCCTATACGTTAGGTTAGACAGTATAGTACCATAGAGGATAACTGACATGGTGGGTCCTATACGTTAGGTTAGACAGTATAGTACCATAGAGGATAACTGACATGGTGGGTCCTATACGTTAGGTTAGACAGTATAGTACCATAGAGGATAACTGACATGGTGGGTCCTATACGTTAGGTTAGACAGTATAGTACCATAGAGGATAACTGACATGGTGGGTCCTATACGTTAGGTTAGACAGTATAGTACCATAGAGGATAACTGACATGGTGGGTCCTATACGTTAGGTTAGACAGTATAGTACCATAGAGGAGGATAACTGACATGGTGGGTCCTATACGTTAGGTTAGACAGTATAGTACCATAGAGGATAACTGACATGGTGGGTCCTATACGTTAGGTTAGACAGTATAGTACCATAGAGGATAACTGACATGGTGGGTCCTATACGTTAGGTTAGACAGTATAGTACCATAGAGGATAACTGACATGGTGGGTCCTATACGTTAGGTTAGACAGTATAGTACCATAGAGGATAACTGACATGGTGGGTCCTATACGTTAGGTTAGACAGTATAGTACCATAGAGGATAACTGACATGGTGGGTCCTATACGTTAGGTTAGACAGTATAGTACCATAGAGGATAACTGACATGGTGGGTCCTATACGTTAGGTTAGACAGTATAGTACCATAGAGGATAACTGACATGGTGGGTCCTATACGTTAGGTTAGACAGTATAGTACCATAGAGGATAACTGACATGGTGGGTCCTATACGTTAGGTTAGACAGTATAGTACCATAGAGGATAACTGACATGGTGGGTCCTATACGTTAGGTTAGACAGTATAGTACCATAGAGGATAACTGACATGGTGGGTCCTATACGTTAGGTTAGACAGTATAGTACCATAGAGGATAACTGACATGGTGGGTCCTATACGTTAGGTTAGACAGTATAGTACCATAGAGGATAACTGACATGGTGGGTCCTATACGTTAGGTTAGACAGTATAGTACCATAGAGGATAACTGACATGGTGGGTCCTATACGTTAGGTTAGACAGTATAGTACCATAGAGGATAACTGACATGGTGGGTCCTATACGTTAGGTTAGACAGTATAGTACCATAGAGGATAACTGACATGGTGGGTCCTATACGTTAGGTTAGACAGTATAGTACCATAGAGGATAACTGACATGGTGGGTCCTATACGTTAGGTTAGACAGTATAGTACCATAGAGGATAACTGACATGGTGGGTCCTATACGTTAGGTTAGACAGTATAGTACCATAGAGGATAACTGACATGGTGGGTCCTATACGTTAGGTTAGACAGTATAGTACCATAGAGGATAACTGACATGGTGGGTCCTATACGTTAGGTTAGACAGTATAGTACCATAGAGGATAACTGACATGGTGGGTCCTATACGTTAGGTTAGACAGTATAGTACCATAGAGGATAACTGACATGGTGGGTCCTATACGTTAGGTTAGACAGTATAGTACCATAGAGGATAACTGACATGGTGGGTCCTATACGTTAGGTTAGACAGTATAGTACCATAGAGGATAACTGACATGGTGGGTCCTATACGTTAGGTTAGACAGTATAGTACCATAGAGGATAACTGACATGGTGGGTCCTATACGTTAGGTTAGACAGTATAGTACCATAGAGGATAACTGACATGGTGGGTCCTATACGTTAGGTTAGACAGTATAGTACCATAGAGGATAACTGACATGGTGGGTCCTATACGTTAGGTTAGACAGTATAGTACCATAGAGGATAACTGACATGGTGGGTCCTATACGTTAGGTTAGACAGTATAGTACCATAGAGGATAACTGACATGGTGGGTCCTATACGTTAGGTTAGACAGTATAGTACCATAGAGGATAACTGACATGGTGGGTCCTATACGTTAGGTTAGACAGTATAGTACCATAGAGGATAACTGACATGGTGGGTCCTATACGTTAGGTTAGACAGTATAGTACCATAGAGGATAACTGACATGGTGGGTCCTATACGTTAGGTTAGACAGTATAGTACCATAGAGGATAACTGACATGGTGGGTCCTATACGTTAGGTTAGACAGTATAGTACCATAGAGGATAACTGACATGGTGGGTCCTATACGTTAGGTTAGACAGTATAGTACCATAGAGGATAACTGACATGGTGGGTCCTATACGTTAGGTTAGACAGTATAGTACCATAGAGGATAACTGACATGGTGGGTCCTATACGTTAGGTTAGACAGTATAGTACCATAGAGGATAACTGACATGGTGGGTCCTATACGTTAGGTTAGACAGTATAGTACCATAGAGGATAACTGACATGGTGGGTCCTATACGTTAGGTTAGACAGTATAGTACCATAGAGGATAACTGACATGGTGGGTCCTATACGTTAGGTTAGACAGTATAGTACCATAGAGGATAACTGACATGGTGGGTCCTATACGTTAGGTTAGACAGTATAGTACCATAGAGGATAACTGACATGGTGGGTCCTATACGTTAGGTTAGACAGTATAGTACCATAGAGGATAACTGAC
>NW_028159961.1:0-40000 GCF_964263955.1 Coregonus lavaretus
CTGGGATAGGGCTGTAGTAGGGACCCTCCTTGGTCATTATCAATGTGAAAGGTTGAGACAATACACTGTTCAGACACTAAAGGGCCAGTTTCCCAGAACACAGATTGAGTGTAGTGTTGGACTTAAAAGCTGTGGAGATTCACCATAGAGCATGATCTTTAGCCCAGGACTAGGGTTGATCTGGTCATGGCAAACCAGCCCTAAATGTTTATTGTAAACATGTATACATCTGTCAAGCATACAGCTACATTTGTTTAAAGTCAAAAACAATATCCTGACTGTAGTTCAAGGTTGAAGATTTGCGTTGTGTCCTAGTTCATTTAATTAAGGTTTGTGTTGTATCCTAGTTCATTTAATTAAGGTTTGTGTTGTATCCTAGTTCATTTAATTAAGGTTTGTGTTGTATCCTAGTTCATTTAATTAAGGTTTGTGTTGTATCCTAGTTCATTTAATTAAGGTTTGTGTTGTATCCTAGTTCATTTAATTAAGGTTTGTGTTGTATCCTAGTTCATTTAGTTAAGGTTTGTGTTGTATCCTAGTTCATTTAATTAAGGTTTGTGTTGTATCCTAGTTCATTTAATTAAGGTTTGTGTTGTATCCTAGTTCATTTAATTAAGGTTTGTGTTGTATCCTAGTTCATTTAATTAAGGTTTGTGTTGTATCCTAGATTAATTTCACTAAGGCTTGTGTTGTATCCTAGTTAGTTACAGTGCAGTAGAATGAAATGTGCCCTATAGCTTTGTGCTGTGCATTGCATTGCAGCAGTGATATTGCATAGAAGTGCATCATTAAACAAGATCCATAAAACAGTGCAGGTTACCAGACCAAGGCCGCATCCCAAATGGTGCCCTATTCCCTACAAAGTGCACTAGGGTCTATAGGGCACTGGTCAAAAGTAGTGCAGTAAAAAGGTAATGTGGTGGCATTTGGGACCTAACCTAATTTTAATGACAAAGCACTGATCTGAGAGAAGTATAAATATGGTGTAATTCAGCCAGGTTTCATGCCTGGTTAAGCATGGATATTCTTTTGGCGGCCCACTAACTGATATTACTTCTCTGCAATATTTCAGTAGCACACATCACGTCACACCCGGCTGAAATTAACTGTGATGTGTGAGCTGTTCAAGAACCGGGTCCAGCGCTCTCCCAACTGTCTTCCCATTATATCAGGATAGATAGAACAAGCTGTGTACAAAGCTCCCACCATCTAACAAGCTGTCCCGGCAAATTTAAATGCGTCTCTAAAAAATGGAGGAGATGGGAGAGGCCTCCTTTAATGTTTGTGCTAGCGGGAAAATAACGTAATGGATGCCATGCCCTGAGAGAGAGAGAGCGAGAGAGAGCGTGAGAGAGAGAGAGAGAGAGAGAGAGAGAGAGAGAGAGAGAGAGAGAGAGAGAGAGAGAGCAGAGAGAGAGAAGAGAGAGAGAGAGAGAGAGAGAGAGAGAGAGAGAGAGAGAGAGAGAGAGCGAGAGAGAGAGAGAGAGAGAGAATGCAGACAGACAGTTGATTTTTTCTCTCTCTTATTATCCAACCCATCGCTGATATACAGATGTAAATATGCTGCTTAGACGCCCCCTCTCCCTCCCTCCATCTCTCCCTCATTCTCTCTCTCTCCCTCTCTCTCTCCACCCTCCTTCCTTCCTCCCTCCCTCCCCGCCTTCTCTCCATCTCTCTCTCTCTCCCTTCCCTCACTCCCTCCATCTGCCACACAATAGTTTAACATTCTTAATCCATGAGCAACCATTGAACATTAGTGAATTGCAAATTACAGATGTTACACTGTCTTTGTGTCTCTGTGTTTTTCTGTTTGGGTTCTGTGTGTCTCACTGTCACTCAGTGTTGTGGCGTCGTGCACTCATTCCACTCATCCCTTGTTTCTTTCTCTCATGCATCCCTCTCTTTTCTGCGTTCATTAGGCACCCTGTGCCATCATGGCACCATATGACACTGTCATCATTTGGTAATTAAACCTTTGCTCGTTTAAATATGAAAAGCTGGCATGGGCCTGATCGTAAACAACATTGTGTTAAAACAGATTGTACAGACTAAATTAGATTTCAAGCCGTATCTTTCTCATGGCCAGTCGTTCTACTTTCTTTTCCAGATAAACAAGAAACATTGAAAGCTCGCCCTGTGGACTATAAAGGTTTTGGCACATATTTATTCTAACAATCTGATGCATCACTTCATTTGCACCAGGGCTGCAAAATTCCGATACAATTCCCAAAATCCCCAGGTTTTCCAGGATTCCTGGTTGGATTTTGGGAATGTTCCTGGAATTTCACAACCCTAATTTGCACATATAGGCCTATCTGACTTCCAACAGGTACTGTATAGATGATAGGATCATCAGATGACAGCAGGATGGTAGCTTCAGTATAGAGCAGTAACAGAGACTAGCCCATTAAGACCATAACACTGCTACTGCATGGGGCCACACACACACACACACACACACACACACAGACACACACACACACACACACACACACACACACAGCTATCAACTCCTAAATGTAAGGGGGGTATGTTCTAACGCACTATACACTAACACACTACACACTAACACACTATACACTAACACACTATACACTAACACACTATACACTAACACACTATACACTAACACACTATACACTAACACACTACACACTAACACACTACACACTAACACACTATACACTAACACACTATACACTAACACACTAACACACTATACACTAACACACTAACACACTATACACTAACACACTATACACTAACACACTATACACTAACACACTATACACTAACACACTACACACTAACACACTAACACACTATACACTAACACACTATACACTAACACACTATACACTAACACACTATACACTAACACACTATACACTAACACACTATGCACTAATACAATCCAAACAATGCCTTAGGAGGACAATCATCACCATCTCCCAGTCAGAATAGAACTGTCCATTCACACAGCCTTAGCAGCCAGATGTTATGAGAGGAGGAATGGCCCACACCACTACAACCCCACTACTAGCTATTAATGACCACTAAACAATCTAACTTGGATCCCTCCTTTGGCTTACCTCTGTGCTCACAGCCAGAGGCTGCGTCCCAAAGGGTACCCTATTCCCTTCACAGTGCACTATTTTCCACCAGGGCCCATAGGGTGTCCCATAGGGTGTCCCATAGGGTGTCCCATAGGGCTCTGGTCAAAAGCAGTGCACTACATGGGATGGAATTTGGAACGCGGCCAGGGAGAAGTATGTGGGAGGAGGGCCCTCGGTTACATTATGGCTTCCCATAGATCAAGGGTAGGATCTTCATGATCATTACACCACTGAAGGTGACAGGGAGCATTTACACAAGTGATCAGGAGCTGATGTGGAAACTGCTCATCCGAACATTTTCTGGAGGGGAGAGCAATAGAAGTGTACAAACACACACACACACACGCACAACTATGTAACTAAACACACACACACACAAACACAAACACAAACACACACACAGACACAATATAGCATTTCCAATAGCAAGTAAACAAAGACCTCCAAACATCCCAGACAACCAGAATAAGGTACTGGATGCGAATGTGACGTTCACTTCCAATACAAACATCAAAATAGCACATTAAATACTCACTGCATATAAAACGACTAACAAATAAACATCATACCAACATGTTAAATATGTGAATTGAAATAAACATCATACCAACATGTTAAATATGTGAATTGAAATAAACATCATACCAACATGTTAAATATGTGAAGTGGAATAGACATCATACCAACATGTTAAATATGTGAAGTGGAATAACTATCATACCAACATGTTAAATATATGAATTGAAATAAACATCATACCAACATGTTAAATATGTGAATTGAAATAAGCATCATACCAACATGTTAAATATCTGAAGTGGAATAAACATAATACCAACATGTTAAATATGTGAAGTGGAATAACTATCATACCAACATGTTAAATATATGAATTGAAATAAACATCATACCAACATGTTAAATATGTGAAGTGGAATAAACATAATACCAACATGTTAAGGAAGGATGCAGACGCCTTTAACTAGCCAACTTCACCATGACTTCGCCTACAAGTGTGATCGGGGATTTATATTGGAGAAGCAGTTTCTGCCTATCTCCATACTCTACTGTCTTTGTTTTATCTCTTTGAGAGGGTCATGGCTAGAAGGAATCCAGCTTTTGTCAAATGAACGGCAAAAGCTGAAATTTTTGCTAACCCTTTCCCTAACCTAATTATCCTATCCTGTTGTGTAGCTTCTGCTAACCTGCTACGAAAAATCGAATCTGTTTATTTGACAGAAGCTGGATTCTTTTTAGCCATGACCCTTTGAGCTGGAGAAAAGATTGAGCCAGTAGGCCTACTCGAGAGTCTGTGCTATCCGAGATCCTTGGGAAGTCCCTATCCCATTGAAGTTGACATTTTAAAATGGTTAGGGTAAGGTTTAGGGAGGGATGTCCCAAGGATCCCAGATAGCACTGCTGTACTCGGGTGTGCTTGTTCAACAAAACATTCCTTCAGATTGCCCAATAATGCATTAAAGCAACTTTAAGCAACTATATAGTAGGCCTACTGGCTCAATCGTACCCTGTAGCTCAGTTGGTAGAGCATGGCGTTTGTAACGCCAGGGTTGTGGGTTCGTTTCCCACGGGGGACCAGTATGAAAAATAAAAAATAATGTATGCACTCACTAACTGTAAGTCGCTCTGGATAAGAGCGTCTGCTAAATGACTAAAATGTCAATGTAAAAATGTCAATGTTAAATATGTGAAGTGGAATAGACATCATACCAACATGATAAATATGTGAAGTGGAATAGACATCAAACCAACATGTTAAATATGTGAAGTGGAATAGACATCAAACCAACATGTTAAATATGTGAAGTGGAATAGACATCAAACCAATATGTTAAATATGTGAAGTGGAATAGACATCATACCAACATGATAAATATGTGAAGTGGAATAGACATCAAACCAACATGTTAAATATGTGAAGTGGAATAGAAATCAAACCAATATGTTAAATATGTGAAGTGGAATAGACATCAAACCAACATGTTAAATATGTGAAGTGGAATAGACATCATACCAACATGTTAAATATGTGAAGTGGAATAAACATCATACCAACATGTTAAATATGTGACGTGGAATGATCATCTTACCAACATGTTAAATATGTGAAGTGGAAAAAACATCAAACCAACATGTTAAATATGTGAAGTGGAATAGACATCATACCAACATGATAAATATGTGAAGTGGAATAGACATCAAACCAACATGTTAAATATGTGAAGTGGAATAGACATCATACCAACATGATAAATATGTGAAGTGGAATAGACATCAAACCAACATGTTAAATATGTGAAGTGGAATAGACATCATACCAACATGATAAATATGTGAAGTGGAATAGACATCAAACCAACATGTTAAATATGTGAAGTGGAATAGACATCAAACCAACATGTTAAATATGTGAAGTGGAATAGACATCATACCAACATGTTAAATATGTGAAGTGGAATAAACATCATACCAACATGTTAAATATGTGACGTGGAATGAACATCTTACCAACATGTTAAATATGTGACGTGGAAATAAACATAATACCAACATGATAAATATGTGAAGTGAAATAAACATCATACCAACATGATAAATATGTGAAGTGGAATGAACATCTTACCAACATGTTAAATATGTGAAGTGGAATAGACATCATACCAACATGTTAAATATGTGAAGTGGAATAGACATCAAACCAACATGTTAAATATGTGAAGTGGAATAGACATCAAACCAACATGTTAAATATGTGAAGTGGAATAGACATCAAACCAACATGTTAAATATGTGAAGTGGAATAGACATCAAACCAACATGTTAAATATGTGAAGTGGAATAGACAACAAACCAACATGTTAAATATGTGAAGTGGAATGTAAAGAAGAAATAGAAACATATTGATATTTGCAAAGACAGTTTATCATGGCACCAGGAAATGCAAAGATAATCCATTCACAACAAAGATAATCGATTCACAACAAAGATAATCCGTTCACAAGAGACATGCCATAGGCTAACACATGTCACAGGCCCACCGGACAGAAGCTCCGGTTCCCATATTGCTGACATGATGGGAAGCTGTTCCCTGTCTGCTTTAGAGAGAGGCAGCTGGGTGGCCACCTCTGGGCAGCCTGGGGCACATACACACACACACACACACACACACACACACACTGATTATAAAGACATGGGACCATGCAGCCTTAGAAGACAGGACCAAATCAGGACCATATGTGTTAAATAGCAGGCTGGAATATTGTCCCCCTCTTCCATTCTCACTAAGAGTAGCACTAAGAGCACTCTTTTTAATAAAGTCATTTATTTCTTAGAATTTCTGACAAACTTTACTTTGATTTCACTCATGAATGCTTAGACATAGTCGTGTTATACAGGGTTACTTAAATGCAAATACCTTATCAATCATATTTAGCCTACAGCCTGAAATTAGATTTTTCACAGTGCTACAATTACACTTATTTTCCTTTCAATTATTATTTTTCACATAATATGTTTACAAACATGTGCCGATATGAACACATTAAAAACCCTTTGGTTGTATGCACCAGGCCTTTATCCATCTATCGGTAAGGTAAGGTCGTGGGACAATTCAATGTATTCACAATTAGTTTGAATAATGGCCTATATTATACAAAACCAACTCATTAGAACGCCTTTCTTTCAGTAGTCTTTGTCAAGTTCCGGGCACACATTTGATTATTCATGTGGAAAGTTTGAATTGGGGGAGGGAAACTTCGCCCCTGTTCCCAGAACAGTGCTACAATATGAAGAATATTTCCGAAATGACATGAGCTGAACACCGTCCTATTTTTAATCCAGCACTGCAGGGCACATTGAACAATTACCCCCGAATCTGCATATTGTATGAAGTGCAAGGGTGCATTTTTAAGTCTTTAACGAACATATTTTATTCTCTAGTGTTTTAATTCATGAGCGATTAAAGAAATGTGTCCCTATTATGTTGGTTAGGTAGATCGGCCTATGTAGCAGTCGATTTGGCAGATCAGTCTGCAGTACGTTAGGTAGATCGGCCTATGTAGCAGTCGATTGGCAGATCAGTCTGTTATCCTTTACGATACTAACAAAAGAAGAAGAGAGAGAAAAATAGAATACTGTTTGAAAAGTTGTTTAGGAACAGGTGACGAAAATGTGAGGTCTTTCTGTATCACTTGACTACCATATATAAGAAGAACTTCTGTATACGGGTACTGTATCATCATTTACTGATGATGAGGATTATGATGACCTCCCTCAACATTTCGAGTATAGACCATCACTGGAGGCTAAAGGTGCAACCAAACGTTTCAGAGTTTCAGACGTCCATACCACACTTTTATTTATTTTTTTACTTTTTGCATTACTTTTTGTTGTATTTATTTTCTGTTGGTATAAAAAATTAACTAGGTTCAAATTATTGTAACTGTCTTGTAGTAGGCTAGAGTAGGGTCAATAGTTATGAACTGGAGTGCCCCTTCTGGTCAAACTAATTGCCATCGTTATAAGTACTCAACCTGTAAGGCCTATATCCATGTGTGACAGAACAATGTGTATAGGCCTTCATGTAAAAAGAGAGTCAAATAAAAATCATAATAATAATAACAACAATAATAATAAATAATAATAATAATAATACAATATAATTTATTATACTTATAATCAATTAAATCCTTATCAGAATCGAAGTAATAGGCTATGTACAGGCTATGCATTGTATTCGCGTTTCACATTTAAAATGCAAAACAGAAGATGTTAATTTTGGTTAATCATTTGTGGTACCCGGGGCATAGAGAGCTCAGAAACTCCGCAGTCTGACTGCTTTTGTACTCAGGGTATGGAAAGTAATTTAACAAAGTAATTGAACAAAGTGTATACTAATCAAAGTCGTCTAACCTGAATCCTCTTTCACTTGCAGTTAGATTTTTCACTTAAAGCCCAATGGTAGGCTACGAATAAATGAACCCTATTCGGTGTGTGTGTGTGTGTGTGTGTGTGTGTGTTGGGGGGGGGAGAGACGTGGGCAGAGAGTGTAAGGGAGGGAGAGCGGGTACAAACCGACATGAGATGAATGTAATGTTAGCTGTCGGTTCAATGTATCTCACAATTGAATTCATAATAAATAAATGGTTCCCAATATATGGATTTAAATGTGTCGCATTTTACAGCTCTACTCAAAGATACAGCGATACTCAAAATCAAATCTTTATGCTGTGTGGATTTTATCATCTGAAATATGGACCTAACAGTTGTAAAACTTTTACATTGACTTTTTATCTCTATTCTTAATTTTTCATGATTTCACATGAAAGATAGTAACATTAAATGGGCCTGCAGTCATCCATGAGCAATACCTGAATCGACATATATATCGTTTATTCCGGTTCCAAAGTATAGGCCTACTAAAAATAATTCCACACAGTAGCCTATGATGAGGGATCATGGTGGAACTCGTCGACTGAGCCTCTTTACGGAAAAATAATTGTCCTAAAAAAAATGATGCTTAGTCTTATGTAGGCCTATCTTGTACAATCATCATTTGTGTATCTTGTCTGCATTGAAATGTCCATAATATCCTTTGATGTGGGTGATGTAGGTCTACCACGAATACAGAGAACCATCTAGGATATTGAAGACGCCAAGCCGGAGAGGGAGCTCAGGGTCCGGGGCGGGCAGGTGGATTAGCCTGCAAACAGAGCTCCGGACCAGTGGACAAAAGTGTTAACTCTGAGCTGTTGGAATCACGTACAATTCGTTAAACCAGGTCCATTTTTTTTGCCCGGGACATGACATTTGTAGGTTTGCTTTGGCTTCCGTTCTGAAACAAGGCCATGTCAGTTTTGGTAAGCAATGTCAAGCAAACCTAACCATAGACTCTGTAGTTAGTCGAATAGCCTCCTCCTCACGTTTCCAGTTAATGCAAAACCAACCGTTAATGTATCGTGGTGCTAATAGTTCACTTTACAGATATGAGTGTGTCTCGTAGCATTCTGAAAGTAAAGAGGTAGATCAAATGGATCCAGAGAGAATCATATCCCTCCTGTTATTGATAAGCCCTCCTGTTAAAACCAGGTTAGAGGTTACAACGCCTTTATTGTGGGAAGGCTCTGTGTGGTGCGCCCTGCATTGTCCCATCTAAAACGTCCAAATTTGATAACTTTCTAACGGTGTGTGTGTGTGTGTGTGCGTGCGTGTGTGTTGGTCATCTTGAAATTGTGTCATTTTTTTAAATAACAATTTCGATACCTTTGAGGCATTTTAGTTCAGAATTGTACAGACGTTTTAAAACATATTCGATGCCAGAAAATTAATCTATTGAAATAATTATTTAGATTAGAATATTTTCCTGCTATGCTTTCCATAGTGCTTAGACATACCGGGAGGTTTTGCATATCAATTTTGGTGAACATTTGTTCTATATTGTTGTCCCATACGGTTAATAGAAAACATAGATCACATACTAATTCACCTTTTAATTTTGAATTTAAATGGGAAAATCAATGGAAAACAGTTGTAATGATCTAATTAATTATGGTAAAATTAAAAGCAAGTGCAAAATCAATCTTTGGATGGTGTTGGAGGATGGAATCAAATTGATGCACCATCTGTTCCATCGGACGCTCTGCTCGCGACTAAGCAGCTATTTAAAGTCGCGTGCATGGAGCTAATTGAACTGAGCTGGGGGTAAGACCTTTTCGAAATTCAATACTCCAAATAACTCTCTCTCTCTCTCTCTTAGCATTCTGCAAATGTATTGGGTTTGTGTCTAATTGAAGTGAGGCCTCAAATGTGACGAGAGTTATTTAGGGTATTTTTGTTCCTGCGTGGAGTTTCACCTTGTAGCCTAATATAATGTTATCATGAAGGCTATAGTTCGAAGATACCTCAGAATTTGACAGAGAGAACGGACGTTGGAGAGGGCGCGTGCAGAAGACGGGGGTTCCTCGCCGTCCTCGCTTTATTCTGTCATCTTTCAATAACGTTTTTGACACGCTGCAAGACCTACTTGGGTGACGTGACAAACATACAGACGTGATAGGAATAGTAAGGTTAATTTTCAACAGTTCAGTATTCGGAAAACTCATTTCAATATTTATATGATAATTTTGAATTATTCAATAATCAAGTTGGTGAAAATAAATCATTCAGAAGTGGAGTTTAAAATTAAATTACATAATTATTCAGCCTATCATATAGTGGCAGTTATGTTTTTATTTTATGCCCATACAATAACAGCATGTCATTAAACTTGCAACGTGGAAGTTTTATGTTAAAAAATATCAACTCTCAACACCAAACCGCCAATAGATTGTGTCAAACAATAGGCCTATAACTTTCGAAATATATATATATTTTTTTTTTTTTATTTATTTTACAAACATTATAAGATGTTCAATGCAATATAACCATACACATTTGGCTAGCAGCTCATTGAAATTAAATGATTTACTGTTTAACTCTCCACTGAGATCCAAAGGATAAATGTTCGACTTACACCCAACCAGTGATCTCAGGTCCTAACTGAAGACAGTCGACGGTAGGCAGCTAGAAGTGAAAGTCATATCGATTGGGTGACGTTGTCATAATAATACGAAGGTAAACGAGACTAGAGGCGAAGCAGCGGCTACAGAGAACTGAAAAAAGCATATTATCTTCTTCGAAATAAAGGTCGTTACTGCTCACTGTCTCACTACTACTAAACTCTGTTATCGCCGACAATATTCAACGGTTTTTCTAGCGGGATCCATCGTGTATTCAACGGGTTTTCTAGCAGGACCCATCGTGTATCCTGCGGGTGGAGCTCCTAGTTCTGTACCGTTCCTCTCCTCCTCTCCTCTGCCTTTTCCTCTCCATGTCACTTATAGGCTACACAGGCTATTAGCAAACTGAGCGAAAGATACATTGCTCTCTGTCAATATATTAAACCTATTTTCCTGGGTGTGGTCACTGGTGTCCCAAAACTGTATTTATCGTAAATAATTCACTTTCTGGCCTACACTATGTCAGTTGGCTATCCTAGCCTACTATAGGTTATGTAAAGTTCAGGGGTTGTAGAAATTAATCATCTACAGGCACTCTTGGACTCGCATGCTCATAAATAAAAATGGTGGTTATGCACATCATGCAAATAATCTAACTGCACCACAAAATAAGACACTGTAAGTCAATGTCTTCTTAAAGCCCACCATCTTAACAGAACTTGCTTTGGGTCTGCTATAAATTGCAGCGATGGAACATCAATTTATTCAGCCATCGTCTTGTTTAATTTCCACTGAATAGCTTTTAAATAGGATCTGACCCTGTGTAGGGGCTGAATAGAGCGGCCTCTCTCTAAAAAGAGGGGTGATATGAGCCAAGGAACAGAACAGAGGGTCAAACACGCCACACACGCGCCCCATGCTATTCAAGTGATAGGACAATGCAAATAAACATAGTCAGCATCCTTGTATTCATTTACCATATGTGGTGTTTACAATCATTTTCATACTTGGTCCCCTAATGGGGGGGGGGGGGGGGGGGGAAGCATTAACGCCTAATTTTTTTGCACCGGGAGAACAAATCGCGCAGAGCACAAGGGTAGCGGAAAAGAATTGGGGGGTCTTATAGAAAGAAAAAAAAAACTTAGCTTTAGGGGAAATGTGCAGTGGAGTGTGAAATTACACCCTATAGTGCTACATATTGTACCAGAAGCTCACTCCACAAACAGTAGGGCCTGTAAGAGAAATGATCCCCTAACCTGACCAGAAGGCAGAGCAATAGATGTAGCCGCCTATGTTCCTCAGAGATGTCCCACAAAATACAGACCCCCAAATATCAAGTGCACCGGGCAGGCAGCTCTCTCTTCCAACGTTGGACCTTCGTGAGGGGCTTCCTCCACTACTAGGCTTAAACAACATGTCGATTGAAGACATTGGATACGTTCACATATAAAAAACGAATTAATGTAACAAAACTCTAATAAAAATGTGGTGTTAATTATAATTTGCTGTTAATTATTAGGAATAATAGGAATACAAATAAGAACAAGAATAACAATATTGTTTGTTATGGTTAATATATTACCATGATCAAAATTGATATTTGTATTCATATTGCCTTTCAACTTTCCGCAGGATAGTGGTGTCTATATAGGCCTAACCCATAGCCTACACTGGAACTATTTCATTTATCCAATTAAATCCACTAAAATAATTGGATATCAACAATAAAATAAGAAATCAATCTGAAATAAGACAACCACCAAAAAAAGTTGAATGAATTTGTGGCATAAAAAAAAAAAGTCAATTATGTTTGGTAGACTACCTGAATTGTTTCAATTTCATTTAGATGATTCATTTGATTATAATAATATGACCCATGTTATAACAAGCACTAGGCCTGTTGACGCATTATTGTTCTACATTGGTAGTGAAATTCAATCCATGCAATCACTGACACGTGGGCCTATTTATCGAAGGTAATCAATATTAATATTACTGTCATCGTTAATCCCATGAACGTGGAGCATCCACAGTTTGACTCGCAGCCTGAGTTGGACCTTCTTTGACACCAGAAGGTATACTGTCGGTTTGAACGGTTTAGACAAATGAAACCTGTGAGCGCCATCTACAGAAGGTGTGGAGGAGAGCACGGCGGGTTGTGTTGACACACACTTGCCACCCCGGCACCCCGCTCCCCTGTCCAATCTCACCTCCAACCCGTACACTACTAGCCCCTCGGCCCAGTCAGCGCAGGCTGTACATCCATCACAGCAAGGTGGTCATGATCACCGAATCAATAAAATAACATTAAAGGTCAATGTATCGACGACCGATTGTCCAGAGCCGTCCACTCCCCTCTTCAAGCCCCTTATCGTTATACTTCATATAGTAAGTTAAATCTATATACCTAAGACATGCAGCGTTTGTTTACATGTAAACAACGTGTAAAAAACACTTGCATTGAGCTGTAGGCCTACGTAGCAAAACATGTCAAATACTTGAATATACATGCATGATGCATTAGCGTCATTAAAGTAGACTAGAACAACGATGCATACCAGCAGCCTACATAACATCATCTCAACAAGAAAATAATGATTGACCAAAACAGGAAATATGGATTAGGCTATTTGTACAGTTATGTCAACTTGTAAAACGTCTAGTTTAGTACATTCACCCAAATGTTAGTCTATTCCTATCTCAGTCCGTTATTCATCTAATAAGAGAAACTCTAGATATTGATAAAGTCAAAAATGGCTTTCATTTACCCCTCGTCCCGATCTAATGTCTGGAAACTCTGATCTTAAAACTCTGAGTCCATTCCTTGCTTATTTCCCTCCCCTTTCGGTGTGTCAGACCCTGGGACCTCCTCGTTTGGGCTCCAGGTTTTTGCGTTGGCGAATCACAAAGTGTTGGAATCTATTGCCTTTGTCTGACAACTCATCCATAAGCAAGGGGTTCCGCGGAGGGGAGGGGGGCAGGCAGCTTGCTTTTAGAAACGCACACACGGAGAGGGGCTTCATTCTCAACCCAAAGATTCAGGCTAACGCATCCACGAAAAGAGGAAGACATCGGGGCACCAGACTCCCACAGTGTGTCCATGTTTCTTCTGTCATGTCTATGCGTATCTGAGCGTACTACCCACCGCAACCAACCAGCAAATCAAGGCCGGAACTAGGATCTATTTATATAACCACAGGACTGTCAGGAGCGGTTTTAGACGTAAAGGTTTGTCCTGCTCGTCATCATGTTCTGAGAAAAATCATCTCATCATTCCAGGTTTTGAAAATCCCAACTCAAACTGAAAAACATTTTCCACGTTGATGAACTAAGCGTCGGTCATGTTCTGCACCTGACCAGCGGTAGCCTCTATTCTCGGCACGGACTGATACCACGACCGCAACTTTTAGAAGAACTTCAACCCTCCCGTTGGCTGAGTGGAGGGAAAAGCGAAATCTTTCATCGAATAAAGTTTTTCAGATTCTTCCCATTTTTATCTGCATTACAAAGGCGAAACGGCGACTTCCATTGATTATCCGTCTTTCCTTTGCTATCCGATGGATATTCACTGCAAAGTAGATCCGTTCTCAGCGATGCACCGTAAGTAGATAATGAGTTTTTTCAGATATTGTTGTTTGCAACGAAAACTGAGCCTGTGAAAACAGATAATGATTATAGATAGGCCTATAGCCTAGCTAATATTATCGTTGACAGCGATGCACTCATTTCATTGACAATGCAACATCGTCTGCATGTTTGTTGCATATCACAACTGACAAACAAAAACCCTCCAGCGTTTTCATGTAGCCTGAATTACAGTGGCATAGGGAAAACGCAAATCCAATGAAGTTCAATGGGAATGTTAATATTTGGAAGACACATTTTAAATTATTTTTATACTGAAAATATTGTGTATATAAAATGTGCTTATTTACAGACCGGAGCACGTACATCTAATATATTCTTTGTTGGTATTTTTCTAAATTGTGCATAATAAACTCCTAAACAGGCCTAGGTTTTGCGTAGCGTTACCAAATTAGAAAAACATAGAAGAACACCACATGTAACATTGGAATTAGTAAACCCGTCACCAGGTTAATAAGAGTCAATGACAGGTCCGTGCCAATTTATTAGGCCAATATTGTAATAGGCAGCAATTTATTGATTGACCAAATAACACTTAAACAATATATATATTAAAATAAACAGTATCTTAATTTAATATAATATTGTTAAAATTGACTTGACATGATATTGATAGGCCTTATTGTTGTTGTGACGGTGAAATAATGAATTGGGTCTGTTTTTCATTTAGATATTGTTTCGCTCATGCTTTTTTAAATAATTTACCCCTTCTTCATTTACAAAATAATATGTAATATGAGTAATCAAAGCGCTTAATTATTTATAATTACGGAGCAAAGAAAATGAAAGAGCGTGTAACTCTATCGCCAACCGGAGCCGTGGGCCAGCGTTGAAAATATAACCGCCTTGTATTAAACGATATAGGGGAGTGATAATACGTATTATTACTGCAGTGCTAACATTTTAGAAAATATAATAGGTCTAATTAAAGCATGAAGAATATTCCAAGTATCATATAGACCATTTATGCTAATGATGCATGTGTTTATAAGTCGTTAAATACCTTATTTTTGGATTGTAAAATTACAGCATTGCTATTGAACTGGATAGCCAACAGGAAACTCTAGCCTTATATTCCATGGAGCAGCAATATTGGACAACCAACTATTCACGTACAAATATGTTATAGTAGCTAATGGTAGGCTATAATATGATACTGTCTCCCCTTCAAAATGGGTAAAAACATTTTTAACGATAAAAGTTATAGCCTACCTGACCTTGTCACGCACATCTTCAGAGAAGCCTACAAACAGAGTTGATAAACATTTAAAAAATACATGAATTGATGACGTCCCTTGGAAAGAATAATACAGCCTCCAACCCAGCACCACATGTCCATCTTAAAAGACATGCTTGGATACAGGCAACCATTACTATCACATTCAAAGACAGGACCGTATGCTTAGATATGATACGTCTAAAATGTTCAATTGAACCATTGTAATGCGATACAATGCTTTTATAGCTGAGGTGATACTATATATGCTACAAAATCTCCCACACCCTGTATTTAATGTTATGGTTTTCTGTGCTGTTGTTGTCTCCCATATAGGGCACGGCGGTGTGAACCAGCTAGGGGGGGTGTTTGTCAACGGCAGACCCCTACCTGACGTGGTGAGGACAAGGATCGTAGAGCTCGCGCACCAAGGAGTGAGACCCTGTGACATCTCGAGACAACTACGGGTCAGCCACGGCTGTGTCAGCAAAATACTGGGCAGGTAAGACGGAGAAAAAAAACAACCCAATCATGAGAAGGAAAGACGCATTCTAAAAAAAAAATGTTTGAACCTGTCCTGCAACTCTTATCCCTACATATTGGCAGATCCCAAATAAAACAGATTTGACCAAAATATAATAAAACATGGCTAAAAAAAGGGAGGAAACACGTCAGTATATTAGACACACGTAATGAGGAGATAGGAAACAATATCTGACTTAATCCTAGCCATCACGAGGAGAGGTACTGTGTCTGTACACAGCTAAACTGGCATCCCCGTAATTTAGGCTATATCAGATTACAACTGAATTGTACTGGGTTCGTGTCCGTACGACATTTGAATGTTTTTAAAATATTTTTCAGCTATCAAAAGGATTTTAAAAGGTATTTGTTTTATGCACTTGGAATGTTTGTCTAAATTAGTTAAATATCAACACTTGGTAGCATGTCATTTGAAATTAATTGCATGTTTTCTTAATCTTTTCTTAATCTTTTGGCACAGAGAATAAAGTTGGACACCATTGTAATGGGTTGTACACGGAAGGAATAGCTAAATTGTTTGACCATAAGTCTTTGCTGTTATATTTGGATCCTACAACGATTTTAAGTCACTCCACCTCACAGATATATAATATAGCCTAGGCTATGAAGTATATATAAAGTTTACCTCAGACGACAATGTGCACATTTTGGAGATGTTTACGGGTTAAATGCCCTGTAGGCGTAACAAAGTATTTTGGGGGCATAAGGTGCATAACACTCGAAAACATCCACACATCTAATGATAATTGAAATCAACTCTAGCCAAGAAAACGAAGAATTGTCCATCCAACATATAGCCTAGATGTTTCATGATCGATACGTTGTTGATTATTGTTGCAGATACTACGAGACCGGCAGTATAAAGCCAGGAGTTATTGGGGGGTCCAAACCAAAAGTGGCGACTCCAAAGGTTGTGGATAAAATAGCGGACTACAAGCGCCAGAATCCGACCATGTTCGCGTGGGAAATCAGAGACAGACTGTTAGCTGAGGGCGTCTGTGACAACGACACGGTTCCAAGCGTCTCGTCCATTAACAGGTAAATAATATTTCTTTATTAATAATTACATAACCAATAAGCCTATTCCTTTGAACGAAAACGTAAAATATTAATATGTCACCCTCAAACATCTGGGAAATATATACAATCATGAAATTGGGAAACATCCTTGCAAATTTCATCAAGAAAATGGACAAATGACAATAATAGCAGCAGTGATTTCGTCTGTCCATGTTAAGGCCTCAACGCCTAGCCTACGTTTGCCTTTTTCAGGAGCCTTTATTATAGACGGCATTATTTACATCCGTTGGCTGTTATACGGGGAGAGCATTTTTATGACTATTTAACAGCATGCCTAGGCTACATTTAACTTGTGAGTGGTTAAAACACCTGCTTAGGCCTCAAATTACGGGGGTCAAATATATCTAAAGCATCTTCAAAATCCTCATGAACTCTCAGGGTATTGCTATCAATTTACGTTTTCCATCTATGAACTGCACTGCACTGCAGAGTTTGACAAACTTTTTCCTCCCGTCGCGGGTGGTCTCGACCGTGCAATTCAATCTTTCAGTCCAAACTCCCCCAGCAATCAGCAGTATATCTAGGACGAAGTGAATCTGTCTGGATGAAAACCGATCAATAGGCCAAGCCGGTGACCAGATCCCGCGTGGCACCGAAAGCCCAGCAATTGTTCAATACCAGCACATCTAATGTGTTGTATAGGACATTTTCTTTACAGAGTAGGCCTGTAGCTGGTTTGGTTTGAAGCTTTGTGGAGTCGTGCGGTCTATTTCAAAACGAGTACCTGTATGTATATAAATCTTATATTTTTTCTCCGATTTGCCTTTGGTAAATGCAGTTGCGTTTTGTGTTATTTGTCATATCAGCTGTTACAGTTTGTAAAATAGTGTGATTGTTATCTGCCAAAGCATTAGGCCTATAGTCATTTATTTGTCCAACCAGCCAAACAAATAGGGGGAAGTGTATTTTCACTAAAAACACGTGTTATGAATTCATTATCAAATGACATTTTATGTACATAAATATTCTGAAAACTTCCCTAAACAAATATAATTTGGAGAGGATCCCGCCTGCCACAATGGGCAAGGTTGAGGTCAGAAGGTGTATTTATGGTTGATATGGAGAACTGTATTATAATACCATCACATATAGCCTTCACTTCTGTCAAGTAACAAGGAAACATCATGATCACAAAGAGGACTTTTGAGTGCATTGGTGAAACAGACCTGGGGTGAGAGAGAGATAGCAGAGAGAGAGAGAGAGAGCAGAGAGAGCAGAGATAGCATTGTGAGAGAGGGGAGGGGGAGAAAGAGACAGAGAGAGAGACCCCCTACCCGCCAGAGATCCTTGGTGATGAACTTTCGTTAAGAGGCAGTGTTCCATAGAGGCAGCATCAGCATTACACTTTAATGAGCTGACTGCAAAAAAAGAGCGTGGACAGACAGCCCCACACAAGACATCTTTTAAATAGAGAAAGAGCTGAAGAAAAATTCATTTCATGCCTCGTGGTTGCTTAAAAAGGACCATTTAAGCAGGCTCAGACACATGTATGTGATATATTCACAATGTACATTCATATCATTAAAAGACCCACCTATAACGTTTTCAATTAGAATCAAATTCAATCTCGATTTGCTATTTTGAACTGAAATAAGCCACTATGTGTCTTTGTTAATTATGGGGGGATATTAAAATGTGAATAAAAATAAATGTAATTCTATTACCCAAAGATGAGAGCTACTTTGAATTTATTTTATTTCACAATGCTGAATATTTCTCTTTGTGAAGTGAAGAACCTTTTAGAGGTTACATTTTAAATTTCAATTATTTTACACCTTATTCTCACCCTGCTGTAACACACACACACACACACACACACACACACACACACACACACACACACACACACACACACACACACACACACACACACACACACACACACACACACACACACACACACACACACACACACACACACACACACACACACACACACACACACACACACACACACACACACGCAGGCCCTGCATACATACACACACACACACACACACACACACACACACACACACACACACACACGCACGCATATACTCAAACACACATGGTTTTAACCCAAGTTGGTCCAATTAAATATTTTGACAGAATTGTTGGATAATAATTGTATGAAACATTTGTATAAACCTGCTTTCTTGAGACCATAAAGTCTGTTCTACAGTGAAAGGCTGAATGCTAAGCATGCATCAGTAGGCTATATGCATAGGATTATGAGTCAATAACAGTTACAAACACGCTACACATTCCCAGGAAGTGTGTTCTAAAATGGTCTTCGAAACATTGGTTGAGGTTCCATCCAGTTCACCATGTACGCAATAGACCAGCAGTAACTTCGTATTGGCTAGTATATCTGTAAACAATATATCTGTAAACTTATCTGTAAACAAGGTGAATCACAGGAGCGTTGGCTAGTTTAGCACTTATCTGTAAACAAGGTGAATCACAGGAGCGTTGGCTGGTATAGCACTTATCTGTAAACAAGGTGAATCACAGGAGCGTTGGCTGGTATAGCACTTATCTGTAAACAAGGTGAATCACAGGAGCGTTGGCTGGTATAGCACTTATCTGTAAACAAGGTGAATCACAGGAGCGTTGGCTGGTATAGCACTTATCTGTAAACAAGGTGAATCACAGGAGCGTTGGCTGGTATAGCACTTATCTGTAAACAAGGTGAATCACAGGAGTGTTGGCTGGTATAGCACTTATCTGTAAACAAGGTGAATCCCAGGAGCGTTGGCTACTCTAATGAAGCTTAGACAAAGGGAAGGACTGGGACTACTGACCGCTACTCTAAAGGGTTTTATGGCCAAACAAAAGTGACCCCAGCCAGGACTGTTGACATAAGAGGATGTTCTAGGTTTAAACACTCTTCCCCTGCATGCATTATTAACTGTTACAGAGATCCTGTTGTACTTGGTGTCTGGCTGGACTGGGTCTGGGCCACCGCGCCACAAGGAAGAAATTACCTCCCACAACAAGTAACGCTGCTAACGGCTACTAGACATAAAAAAGGTCCTCAATGGCGCTCAATAATATTGATTCAGAAGTAAAGCAATTTTAATATTTCTTCAGGGGATTTTCAGCAACAGCTAAGTCATTAATTCATTCCTCCAAATTGCTTATTCGATATCAAGAACATGTATTCCAAATAAAGTCTTTGGATTTATATTGCACACAGAAGTCAGGGGGTCAAATAACTGCTATGGAGAGCAGTGAAAAAAATGCAAATAAAATATTGATATGTGATCTCTGGGAAGGCTAGTCATTGTATTGTAGCTTTGCCCTAAGGAGAGGTCTGACAGTGGTGGATACTTTACTCCTTGAACCCCCCAAACAATATCAATATCACAGGCATCTTAACAATACATAGTTGAATATCTTAGCCCTTTGAGTCTGCAGTCTACAACATAAATACTAGATTTGAGGGGTTTAAATTAAAATCATGACGAGTCTATTGACGCACCCGTGCATCAATCTAAGTAACATAATAATACAAAAATCCCCATCAAAATCCATCAGTTTAAGCTAGAGATATCTTTCTTTTTTTTAGCATGGGCTGCGTCTCAATCCTCCACATCCACCTATGTCGGCCTTCCGCCGCGTCAGCGGTGGTTGGTGGCCGTGCTACAGCGGTGTTTGTCAGACCATGAGACATCCCGAAAAAATCGGTCTTCTCACGAATAAGTCTGTAGCGTCCCGAATGGTTTAGCCTACAAACTAATATGAACGCTCTATGGAAAGATGAGATTCTCACCAACACGATGATATTCTCAATTTTACGACCTCCACAAGTGTCATGGGACTCGTCTGACGGTAACTTGGTACCGGTTTAAAAAAATTAATGGAGTTATGGAGGTAGTTTTGTGCCAACAACAAAAAAAAGGGGTTAAATATGTGTCCACTATTTCCTGAGCTTTCTGATATCTACTAGATATAGGACAGACACTTAGACTTTTAGTTAACGTCTAAAATACTGTAGATGGTGTATATTGCTAAATTGTTCAGTTTCAGGCCAAGCGGTTCAATTTGTAACATTATCTAATAAAATAGAGGCCTTAAATAACAATACTCTTTTTGTTAATAAAATACAAAGAAACCTCCAATTCACAACAACAGAGCTGTGTTAAGGATTAGGAAACCAACCAAACGTGAACTGGGATACGTGCCATTATTCATCCTCAAAGTCCTTACTCCACCTTTTACGCTCCGCCCGTGTTCTAAAATAGGAACACACCACGTCATACATGATAAATAGTTTTAAAGTTTACACATTACAATGACAGCTCCCTCTTCCCCACGGTGCCAGTCAGTTTAAAGGAATCTAATGCTGGCGTAAGCTTGTGCAAGGCAATAAGGAAATATTGCTTTCCTGTCACATATAATTTATAGCTTTCTATTTGCATCTGTTTGGGCCTGTGACTAATCCCCAACTTTTTCTCCCCAAGCCCTCGATCAATAGACCCTCGTCCACACTGGGGTTGGCAATGGGGGCTGCTGCTGCTGAAGCTTTAGAGACCTGTCCCAAATGGCACCCTATTCCCTATATAGTGCACTACTTTTGACCATGGCCCGTAGGGATATAGGGCTATGGGTGCCATAGGGCTCGGGTCAAAAGTAGTGCACAAATGGGGAATAGGGTGCCATTTGGGACGCAGTCCTGGCCAAGCCAAGGACCAGCGGTCAGAGAGAGAGCCCTGTAAACCTTTACCGTGTGGGAGGGAGAGAGGGAAAGAAGGGAGGAAAGAGAGAGAAAGAGAGAAGGAGAGCTGATTAGCTCAGGCCAGGTAGAACCAGTGAAGCCAATCATTGAGGTGAATTGATGTGATTTCATGCTTTGTTTGCAAGATCACCTCTCAGAGCAGAAGTGGAATGAAGACTTTTCTTCTCTATATCTCACCTTTTAAAGGTACAGTAGGTTTTATAACACGTAGGCACTGCTGTTTCTACATCTGGAGTTTGGATTGGATTGGATCCTTACTACTGACATCTCACTCAGACACAAAGCACTATGGGTCCTGGTCTCACTCAGACACACAGCACTATGGGTCCTGGTCTCACTCAGACACACAGCACTATGGGTCCTGGTAAAACATAGTGCACTATATATAGGGAATATAGTCCAACATCTATTCTACAACATCCAATGTGTGATTGGAAGAGGTTTAGGTTGCAAAAAAAACAACAAGTTAACCACAGACCATTCTGGCCCTTCATTCACGGCAATGTTCAAATGATGCTGTATTGTGTAAAAAGCCAGTCAACTGATCCAAGAGAAGGAGGCAGCACTGACACCATCTTGCCAGTCAACTGATCCAAGAGAAGGAGGCAGCACTGACGCCATCTTGCCAGTCAACTGATCCAAGAGAAGGAGGCAGCACTGACACCATCTTGCCAGTCAACTGATCCAAGAGAAGGAGGCAGCACTGACGCCATCTTGCCAGTCAACTGATCCAAGAGAAGGAGGCAGCACTGACACCATCTTGCCAGTCAACTGATCCAAGAGAAGGAGGCAGCACTGACACCATCTTGCCAGTCAACTGATCCAAGAGAAGGAGGCAGTACTGACACCATCTTGCCAGTCAACTGATCCAAGAGAAGGAGGCAGTACTGACACCATCTTGCCAGTCAACTGATCCAAGAGCAGGAGGAAGTACTGACACCATCTTTTCTTTCCTGTGATCACAGGATAATACGAACAAAAGTCCAGCAGCCTTTCCACCCCTCTCCAGATGGAACATCCCTGTCTGCACCAGGCCACACCATGGGTAAGATCTATCATAACCCTAACCCTTACCTGCCCTAACCCTTATAACAGGCCACACCATGGGTAAGATCTATCATAACCCTAACCCTTACAACAGGCCACACCATGGGTAAGATCTATCATAACCCTAACCCTTACACCAGGCCACACCATGGGTAAGATCTATCATAACCCTAACCCTTACCTGCCCTAACCCTTATAACAGGCCACACCATGGGTAAGATCTATCATAACCCTAACCCTTACAACAGGCCACACCATGGGTAAGATCTATCATAACCCTAACCCTAACCCTTACACCAGGCCACACCATGGGTAAGATCTATCATAACCCTAATCCTTACACCAGGCCACACCATGGGTAAGATCTATCATAACCCTAACCCTTACACCAGGCCACACACTGGGTAAGATCTATCATAACCCTAACCCTAACCCTTAAACCAGGCCACACCATGGGTAAGATCTATCATAACCCTAACCCTTACACCAGGCCACACCATGGGTAAGATCTATCATAACCCTAATCCTTACAACAGGCCACACCATGGGTAAGATCTATCATAACCCTAACCCTTACACCAGGCCACACCATGGGTAAGATCTATCATAACCCTAACCCTTACACCAGGCCACACCATGGGTAAGATCTATCATAACCCTAACCCTTACAACAGGCCACACCATGGGTAAGATCTATCATAACCCTAATCCTTACACCAGGCCACACCATGGGTAAGATCTATCATAACCCTAATCCTTACACCAGGCCACAGCATGGGTAAGATCTATCATAACCCTAACCCTTACAACAGGCCACACCATGGGTAAGATCTATCATAACCCTAATCCTTACACCAGGCCACACCATGGGTAAGATCTATCATAACCCTAACCCTAACCCTTACACCAGGCTACACCATGGGTAAGATCTATCATAACCCTAACCCTTACACCAGGCCACACCATGGGTAAGATCTATCATAACCCTAACCCTTACACCAGGCCACACCATGGGTAAGATCTATCATAACCCTAATCCTTACACCAGGCCACACCATGGGTAAGATCTATCATAACCCTAACCCTAACCCTTACACCAGGCCACACCATGGGTAAGATCTATCATAACCCTAACCATAACCCTTACACCAGGTCACACCATGGGTAAGATCTATCATAACCCTAATCCTTACACCAGGCCACACCATGGGTAAGATCTATCATAACCCTAACCATAACCCTTACACCAGGTCACACCATGGGTAAGATCTATCATAACCCTAACCCTAACTCTTAAACCAGGCCACACCATGGGTAAGATCTATCATAACCCTAACCCTTACACCAGGCCACACCATGGGTAAGATCTATCATAACCCTAACCCTTACACCAGGCCACACCATGGGTAAGATCTATCATAACCCTAACCCTAACCCTTACACCAGGCCACACCATGGGTAAGATCTATCATAACCCTAACCCTTACACCAGGCCACACCATGGATAAGATCTATCATAACCCTAACCATAACCCTTACACCAGGCCACACCATGGGTAAGATCTATCATAACCATAACCCTTACACCAGGCCACACCATGGGTAAGATCTATCATAACCCTAACCCTAACCCTTACACCAGGCCACACCATGGGTAAGATCTATCATAACCCTAACCATAACCCTTACACCAGGCCACACCATGAGTAAGATATATCATAACCATAACCCTTACACCAGGCCACACCATGAGTAAGATCTATCATAACCCTAACCATAACCCTTACACCAGGCCACACCATGAGTAAGATCTATCATAACCATAACCCTTACACCAGGCCACACCATGAGTAAGATCTATCATAATCCCAACCCATGTTAATCGCCTTGTCTCCATTGAAAAATAGGTATTTTCTACTCAACTGAACAACCTGTCAAAATAATAATATTATATACCATTTAGTAGATGCTTACATCCAAAGCAACTTACAGTAGGCTACTGCGTGCATACATGTTCTTATGGGTGTCCTGGGAATCGAACCCACGATCCTGCAAGTGCCATGCTCTACTGACTGAGCTACACAGGACCACAAAATGAAGGTTAAATAATAATTATAAAATGTCTCTTTTCCCTCAGTACCGAGCCAGGCCTCTCCACCTGTAACAAGCCCTTCCAATGACCCTGTGGGGTCCTACTCCATCAACGGCATCCTGGGTATTCCCCGGTCAAACGGCGAGAAGAGAAAACGAGATGAAGGTAAGAGAAGAGCCAGTCTCATTCCTGAGAATAGTATCTGTCCCAGAATGCTGTGGTGTTGTTGTCTGACTCAGAGCACCTTGTTGTTGTCTGGCTCAGAGCACCTTGATGTTGTCTGACTCAGAGCACCTTGATGTTGTCTGACTCAGAGCACCTTGATGTTGTCTGACTCAGAGCACCTTGATGTTGTCTGACTCAGAGCACCTTGATGTTGTCTGACTCAGAGCACCTTGACGAGTTTGATGTGTTCTAATATGGATATACTTCAGATCAGAACGGATCAGAGCATTTCCATTCAAAATAGAAAATACTAAATAGCACAGCTCACAGTCTTCATAACAACATACACGACTAGCTAGTGTACAGCATCAGACAGTCTGATGTGCATTGCCAGAGCGCAGCGATAGCACAGTAAAACCATGAGGGCTAAATGTACCATGATAATGTGTTCTAGTGTGTCAAGAAGAAGAGGAAGAGCTGTTTGATTTGAAGACATGACCTCCACTGTTGTCTTGTGCAATTAATCTTTGTTTGAAAGTGATTAAGAGGGGCTTAGATAATTACATGTCAAGATGATGTAGCCAACCACCCAGGTCACTCAAGGAACCAACGTCTACCACCTCCGCTGTAGAAGACACTTTTAACACCAGCAGCACCTCATCCTCTCTCTCTCCCTTTATCCCTCATCCTCTCTCTCTCCCTTTATCCTTCGTGTTCTCTCTCTCTCTCTTGCTCGTTCTCTCTCTCTCTCCCTTTATTCCTCGTTTTCTCTTTCTCTCTTGCTCGTTCTCTCTCTCCCCCCCCCCCCTCCCCGTCTCTCTTCCCCTCTCTTTTTACTGACTCAAAGTGTAGGTTAGTGGATATAAGAAGCCTGGGGCCATATAGATTATTGGATCTGTAAGCAACAGGCTTTCTAATGTCACTACATAAGCATCTGGTGAGAATAATGGAACAGGACCATTCATTCACAACCACACTGTGTTAAGAGGATATGAACACGATGGAAGGGGACCGGTGTCGGGGGAAAGGGCAGGTATGTCAAACTGGGAGGGGAATGAGTCCCTTATTTCTGCAGTATGTAAGGAACATAGCTAATGAGCGTACGACGATATGCGGTAGGTTTGCATACCGTTTTTTTTTTTTTTTGGTCCTGTATGACATTTGTCAGGTGGAAGCGCGAGCACCGAGCAGGGTTTGTGGGGGTATTCGGTGGAATATAATGTTTTATGAGTGTGCTGTGTGGAGGGATGGAGGAATGGAAGGATGGAGGGATGGAGGGATGACTAATGACATGTCAAAGGTAGATTTCCTGGCAGAGATATAAAAACCAGCATGACGTGGACATGGCAAATGACATAATCAACTATCTTCCCCTGTAAAGAGATGCTGCTAGCAGAGAGAGATCGTAAGGCATAATGCAAACGTCTGACATTTTAAAAGAGTTCATTTTCAGACTATTCTACAAGAGCTCTTTCCTATTAGCCGGGGTGTAATATCTAGTCATCGGATGATAGAAGGCACACATTTCTATGCAGATTGATACTGAAGGGCAGAGTAGGCATTAGAGGACATGGTGAGGAAGGACCTAGAAGGACAGCTAGAGAGAGAGACAGAGAGACAGAGAGAGACAGAGAGACAGAGTGAGAGAGAGAGAGAGAGAGAGACAGAGAGACACAGAGAGAGACAGAGAGACACAGAGAGAGAGAGAGAGAGAGACACACAGAGAGAGAGAGAGAGAGAGAGAGAGAGAGAGAGAGAGAGAGAGAGAGAGAGAGAGAGAGAGAGAGACAGAGAGAGAGAGAGAGAGACAGAGAGAGAGAGAGACAGAGAGAGAGACAGAGAGAGAGAGACAGAGAGAGAGAGAGAGACAGAGAGAGACAGAGAGAGAGAGAGAGAGAGAGAGAGAGAGAGAGAGAGAGAGAGAGAGAGACAGACAGACAGAGAGAGAGAGAGACAGAGAGAGAGAGAGAGAGAGAGAGAGAGGCATTAGAGGACATGGTGAGGAAGGACCTGTAAGGACAGAGAGAGGGGCTCGTAGAGAGAGCGAGGAGAGCTGCTCGGCGGCGTGTTTTGGAGGGTCCTCTCCTCTAATAGATGACAGCCCCATGTTTCTACGGCTATTCAGTCTCAAATGATCTCCTTGATGTCCTGCCATTTCCTTGATTTAAGTTCCCTGGCCCGGGCGGCATGCTGATGAAAGAGCAGAGCAGAGGGAAGCGGGGGTGGTGGGTGGTGGGGGGGGGGGGGGGTCGAAGGAACGGGGGTCTGTGGTTCTTATATAAAGTGCGTCCAGAATGGTGCCCTATTCCCTATATAGTGCACTACTTTTGACCCGAGCCCTATGGGGAAAATAGGGAATAGGGTGCCATTTGGGACGCACAAATACTCCCTCTCCAGCCCTAGTGAGAGCAGAGGGAAGCAGGGGGTGTAGGGTGGTCGGGTAGGGGAGTGTAGGGTGGTCGGGTAGGGGAGTGTAGGGTGGTCGGGTAGGGGAGTGTAGGATGGTCGGGTAGGGGAGTGTAGGATGGTCGGGTAGGGGAGTGTAGGGTGGTCGGGTAGGGGAGTGTAGGGTGGTCGGGTAGGGGAGTGTAGGGTGGTCGGGTAGGGGTGTGTAGGAGGGCGATATGGTTGTTACATACTCCCTCTCCAGCCCCAGTCAATAGTACCCACCTGGAACCACAGGCCGAGGGACAGTGATAGTTTATCTAACAGATCAACCCCAGGCCCTCAATCCTCTCTCACACATCATGGCTCATCAAAACAGTGCTTTAAAAACAATGTCTCGCCGCAAGCCACCGTTTGGAAAAATAGTATATTGCATCCGATATCATGACTCTGTAGCTAGATGGCATCACGCTTTACTCTAATATGTGTCCCAGTAAATTATAGCTCGATAATAATGGCTATTTAGGGTACTTAAAATACATTTCGTATTTATGGAACTCGAGATACGCTGCACCCTACAACGACAATGTTCTCTATATCTGTATTCTCAATATTCAAACACAATATTCATTTGTGTGTTATTATTCACAGCATTATTTGTTTTATACCAAATGTAAAATACCCATACTAAGACTTTAGGACTGGTTATCTGACCACAGGTCAGTGTTTCATACTAACACCACAGATCAGTGTTTCATACTAAGACCACAGATCAGTGTTTCATACTAAGACCACAGGTCAGTGTTTCATACTAACACCACAGATCAGTGTTTCATACTAACACCACAGATCAGTGTTTCATACTAACACCACAGATCAGTGTTTCATACTAACACCACAGATCAGTGTTTCATACTAAGACCACAGATCAGTGTTTCATACTAACACCACAGATCAGTGTTTCATACTAACACCACAGGTCAGTGTTTCATACTAACACCACAGGTCAGTGTTTCAAAAGCTGTTTGTTCTTTCAACTTATTTTTGATGATGTATTTGTTTAGGTATGCTGCTGTGGTATTTTTTATTTATATTTTATTTTATTTCACCTTTATTTAACCAGGTAAGACAGTTGAGAACAAGTTCTCATTTACAACTGCGACCTGGCCAAGATAAAGCAAAGCAGTGCGATTAAAAACAACAACACAGAGTTACATATGGGGTAAAACAAAACATAATGTCAAAAATACCACAGAAAATATATATACAGTGTGTGCAAATGTAGCAAGTTATGGAGGTAAGGCAATAAATAGGCCATAGTGAAAAATAATTACAATGTAGTTTTAACACTGGAGTGATAGATGTGCAAGAGATGATGTGCAAATAGAGATACTGGGGGTGCAAATGAGCAAAATAAAATAACAATATGGGGATGAGGAAGGTTGAGTGGGCTAATTTCAGAAGGGCTGTGTACAGGTATTGGTTAATGCATTGGATTAAATGTCCCCATAGTCCAGTCTTTAACTTTAGCCTTCTATGAGCTGAGCCCTGTTAAACTTGCTAAGGCTGATTATTACTGTCTGATCACGGCACAAACTCTTTTTAGAGATGGAATGTTACCTCACACACCACCACCACGTTTCTCCAAATGTGTGGTGCAGAGAATTAGCCCCAGAGTTGACTTTAATGTAGAAAGGATAACTCCTGTACACAATATTAGCTCTGCACATAGGGACATTTATAGAAGACAGACGGATAAAGACAGTCTTTATCAAACAGGTGAAAAAAAACCAGCAGCCATGGTAGCTATGGCAATAACAACAAGTTCACAGCGGCGGCTCACCGCAGCAAAACGGACGGACTCTGGTGTGTAGAGGTCCAGAACCGCGGCTGTACTGTGGCTCTGTGCCAAGGTGGACCAGTCAGTCAGCTCCTAAGTTCCAACTCAGCAGCGAGTGCCCTTTAAAGAAAGCAGGTCCCCCCCATTACTAGAGGGATGTAGAGATAATGTAGTGTGACACGCGTTATGTACACTGGGTCCTGGAGAAGACCGGCGCCAGGGACACCCGTGTCATAAGAGCCATTAATCTGGCTTTGTCATGTGTTATTGCAAATTAAAAGTAGCATGTTACACTTGGCAGCTATTGTTGCCAGCCAGGACAGAGCGTAGAGAGGAGAGGAGAGGAGAGAGAGAAGAGGAGAGGAGAGAGAGAGAGAGGACCTCTGGAGATGGGCTGTATACTAAAGGGTACCCTATTCCCTTTATAGTGTACTACTTTTGACCAGGGCCCTGGAAGTGCACTATATAAGGAATAAAGTGCCATTTGGGTCGTAGCCAAATGTCGTGTGTCGTTGGTGACCATGGATGTCCTGTCCGCTGTCCATATATATGGGAATTTGCAATTCCGCAGAGAAAAGCTATTACCTCACAAATTAATATCCTTGTCCCCGTCCCCCTCTCCTCTCTCCCCTCCACACCCCCAACCCCCCCCACCCCCCAACCCGTCCAACCCTCCACCCGCATCCCCACTCCCCTCCGATGGGCTGGCTGTGGGAAAAGACAAAGGAAATAGCTCAAGGGTCTGAAATATTCGGTTCAGTCACTGTAGGGAATTATTGCCAAGAAGGAATTTGTATTGCAGACTGTGGAATAGAAAAAAATGCTTCGGACCGACAGGGATCTGCTTTTGTTTGGTGATTGTTTTGTCACAGTGTGTGCTGTAAAATAGAGATAGAATGTTCTAGTATGGATGCAACATTAGCAGAGATATATTAGTGTACTGTGGTAGAAATACAGATTGTTGAATTAATGTACATTATTAAGAGACTGACCAACTGTTACGTACAACGGGCTCCTGACACCCATTCTATTGGGTGATTTAGCTGCAATCACCTGGACAGATACAGCTGAGAGGTTTCCTGAGGATGCTGTATCTAGCTAATGGCCAATGAAGAGAATGACGTCTCACCAAGTGTGTCCAGTCTTTTGAAACCATTTCACTTCGCTATTCAAATACTACCCACAATATGGACAATCATAACTACCATTATGGGTATTCTTCATTTCAATCACTTTCAAAAAAATATTTCTGCATTGTCTGAAGCTTTTGTAAAATATGAGAATTAAAAAAAGAGAAATTCCATGATAAGAAGAAGAACATAATTTCATATCATTCAAAGGCAGCAGTCAGTGGTACTCAGACAGACAGACAGACAGACAGACAGACAGACAGAGAGATAGAGACAGAGAGAGAGAGACAGAGAGAGAGACAGAGACAGAGACAGAGACAGAGACAGAGACAGAGAGAGACAGAGACAGAGACACCGAGAGAGAGAGACAGAGACAGAGACAGAGACAGAGAGACAGAGACAGAGACAGAGAGAGAGAGAGAGAGAGAGAGAGAGAGAGAGAGAGAGAGAGAGAGAGAGAGAGAGAGAGAGAGAGAGAGAGAGAGAGAGAGACATAGAGAGAGAAAGAGAAAGAGAGACAGGGACAGGGACAGAGAGAGGGACAGGGACAGATGAATGATGGAGCACTAGGCCATGAATCCTGTTCACTTCTGTGTTCTGTGAGCATCACCATCTGTTTGGGTGAGAGTGGGTCTGTGTCCCAAATGGCACCATATTCCCTATATAGTGCACTACTTTTGATCAGGGCCCATAGGGCACTATCAAATCAAATCAAATTTTATTGGCCACATGCGCCGAATACAACAGGTGCAGACATTACAGTGAAATGCTTACTTACAGCCCTTAACCAACAGTGCATTTATTTTTTAACAAAAAAAGTAAAAATAAAACAACAACAAAATAAATAGGATGCCATTTGGGGCGCACACAGGGAGAAGGGTGGAACAACAGAGGATCTCAGTTCAACAACATCAAATCAGAAAGGGAGGCAGTAACACACTGAACTGTAATGTTCCAAATCAATTTAATAAAGCTACTTAATACCCAAGAACAGATAAATGAATTGTGGTGTCACGGCCTTTCTGTACACTGTTCCTACCCCTACACAGCCTCTGTAGTTGTACCTACCATTGTTGAACGTAATGTCGCTACGGGTAAGAGCATCGCTCTGGATAAGATTGTCTGCAAAACTACCATTCAGACGATATAGAGTTCTCTTTCTGAGGCCAGCAGAGTGTATAGTGAGAGAATTGTCTTAGTTACACATATCTGTGTAAGTAGAAAGATATATTAACCTCTACGAGATCGGTGTCCCGTATACGGGACGGTTGAGATAACGTGCGCTAATGTGATTAGCGTGACTGTTGTAAGTAACAGCAAACTGTCCAGGACATAGACATGTCTTATATGGCCAGAAAGCTTAAATTCTTGTTAATCTAACTACACGGTCCAATTTACAGTAGCTATTACAGTGAAAAGATACCATGCTATTGTTTGAGGAGAATGCACAACAACAAAAAACGTATCACGGCAACTGGTTTGATACATTCACCTCTGAATTTAAATTATGTACTTACATTCAGGAATCTTGCTCTGATTTGTCATCCTAAAGGTCCCAGAGATTAAATATAGCATAGTTTTGTTTGATAAAATCCATTTTTATATTCAAATGTAGGAACTGGGTTTTACAGTTTGAACACCTGCTGTCTCTGGCTCCACCCCCACCCCGCCCGGCCATCTAGATTTGTGAAAGTTAGTGTATAAGCTAATGTAATTTATGACATTCCTGGGAGTGTGTAAACGTACATTTTGTATTACCATATCATTTTGTATCTTCTCTATAGTTATGTACTTGAAAATGTATCAATTGACCAATTTGGCATATTTGGGCAGACTTGATACAAAATAGTCCAGTATTGCAATGCTTCACTGGATCAATCTGAAACTTTGCACACACACTGCTGCCATCTAGTGTCCAAACTCTAAATTGTGCCTAAACTGCAATATTATATTGTGGCCTTTCGTTGCATTTCAAAGATGATGTAACAAAAAGATAATAGAAAACATGTTTTTTTTATTTTGTATTATCTTTTACCAGATCTAATATGTTATATTCTCCTACATTAATTTCACATTTCCACAAACTTCAAAGTGTTTCCTTTCAAATGGTATCAAGAATATGCATATCCTTGCTTCAGGTCCTGAGCTACAGGCAGTTAGATTTGGGTATGTAATTTTAGGCAAAAATTGAAAAAAAGTGTCAGATCCTTAAGAGGATACAGCATATTAAAGAGAGGCTATGCGGAGCATATGTGCACTAAATGTTGTAATATTTGATTTGGTTAACATGACATTAACCAAAACGTTCAATCGAAAAATTTATGTGTCAACGTTTACAATTTAATTTGAAATGAGTGTTAATTTGATTTAATTCAGGGTATAAATTGAAGCTAGTTGTAGATGAGGGAGTGATATTACAAAAACAAACAGAATGCTAATGCAATGCTTGGTAAAGGGAATCACTAGCTAACGTATTGAAATGTTGTTCAAACATGAAACAACAGATAGACAGAAAGCCTGTTCAGGCAAGAGGGGCTTTCATGACCCTAAGGTGCCATTTCACCTTCCTGTGCCTCCACTCAGGGCTAAACACAGACTGAACACAGCTTGAATTTTACCATGAATAAGATACTATACCAATTACGAGCTTATATTTTGACGCCATTGCTTTGGTCAATTCTTTACGACGCATTCAAGCCAATTGTATAATGACAGTCATAGCCAGACGACATTAGCTTCCTTCTCAAAAGCCAACGTTTCTAGTGTTTTTACTCTGTTGTGTTTGGCAGACAGGTAGTCAGTGTAGTCAGTCAGATGGTCTCTCTCTCTGACTCCGGGCAGAGACAGAATTACATCGGCTCAACCCCCTGCTAGGGGTCATGACCTGGGGGTGGCGAGCCCGCGGAGAGGAGTCTGTTTTATAGAGCTAGTGATGTGATCTGATAGGGTCTGGAGTCCTCTGCTCCCTCGTTACCGGAGTGTTAATACCCAGCCACGTCAAGATGAATACACTCAACCCTGTCACTCACTGATCAATAACACAGACACCATCACTGGGGAGGAGTGACTGGGGGGGAGTGACTGGGGAGGATAAGGAGACTCACCAACAAACAAAGACATTGTCTACTATGACATAACAACATAACTTATTAGCATCACTGGGGAGGAGTGACTGGGGAGGAGTGACTGGGGAGGAGTGACTGGGGAGAATGTGACAAAACAGAGCTCAGTTGCTAGAGCATGGCGCTTGCAACGCCAGGATTGTGAGTTTGATTCCCACGGGGGACCGGTACGAAAATGTATGCACTGGATAAGAGCGACTGCTAAATGACTAACATGTAAACAAAGTTACCGGCTAATGCTATGACATAATTAATAGCTAAAATGGGATGGGAAACATGCCCCCAAAAACATGTACAATATATCTTATAGCAAATGTTATTTGGCACTGTATACTGTATACTAAAAATTACATTGCTGGGTGGCTATGATATGCACAAAAATGTAATTGGGTTGGTTGAATTAACTTCTAAATGTCTTCAGGATGAAACAAAAGACCTCTAGTTAAATAGCCTGGTAAAAACTAGACTGAATGCTGAGCTCACCTTTGAGCTCACCATTGAGTTTAGTATTCAGTCTGGTTTAGCCAGGCTAGACTGAAGGTCTCCCTACCACCACCCAGAACAACCTACTCCACCAGACATGGGTGAGACAGTCAAGCCACAGGGCTCTGGTCAAAAAGGAATGCATTATATAGGGAATAAGGTGCAATCTGAGTCACATCCACAGATGTACTGGGCATTAGAGTGAGGTGCTTTTACGGTAGTCCTATAGGATTATTTATAATACAAGTAGGCAATATTTAGGTGGGGTGTTTTAAATGTTTAAATGGATCTTTCACCTTAACTTGAGTGGGAACAAGAGCCGATGTACTGTAGGTTGACCTGGGGATGGTTTGAGTGGGAACAAGAGCTTGTGTACTGTTGGTTGACCTGGGGATAGTTTGTCATGTGTATGGGAAGTGTATTCCTCTGTGGTGAATGACTAATGTGCAGATATTGATCATGGTATGTACTCTGGGCTAGCTGATGGAAAGTAATTAATGAGTCTATTTGCTTCCGAGGACCGAAGGGAACAGTTGAGGTTGATAAAGCGACAACCGTTCAGCGGAGCTATGAGAGACTGAGGCCCCCAGTGGAGCTGTCCAGAAATAATGCCAGATCAAAGATGTGATTAGATTTATCTATACTGAAAATCAGATGAAAATAGCTGAGCAGTGTAGAGTATAAGTGATTTATGTTCTCCTGTGATTGCATATTGCAACAGATCACAACCGATCACGCTATGAAAATAGCAAGATTTTACATATTTGTAGAATGTAGTACATATACCACAATAGGTATTTTTTCACATAAAAAGCTATTGTAATGTGTTGTAGAATTAATAGTTATTAAAATCATTTGTTTGAGGATATAGAATTATTGTAGTATGTTGGGCAGCACATGGCAGTTACCTATTCACCCACACACACACACACACACACACACACACACACACACACACACACACACACACACACACACACACACACACACACCCAACTCCCCCAGGGTCTCTTATATAGCCCCTTGATACGTTTTTGCTCTTCTTGGGAGTGCAGGTTCATCCTCTGGCCCCGGTGAGAAAAGGTCAAGCGGCAGAATGGAATGGCAATAACCCTTCCAAATGGTACCATCAGGAGAGACATGATTGATCAATTGAATTCCTTGGCAGAGAAAAATGTGGGATTAAGTAGAGTATTATACGCACATTGAGTTGAGGCATGATGTTCATTTCAAGTTCATTTCAGCTCCCTCTTGCCACCAGATCAGGCAGGCAATCAATAGGGGCCCTCCTTGCATATCATATATCTCTGCCGCTCCCACCAGGACCAGCCAGAGAACATAATCTGCCACAAATTTAGAATGACAGATTTGTAAAGGAGCTGAAGCCCTTTCTAGAGATCCACGGAGGAGGAGGCTGGAGGCTGGGAGGCAGTAGCCAGAGCCACTGCAGCCTGGGATGGGAAGGGAAGGGAAGGGGGGGGGGGGGGGGGGGGGGGGGTCTGGAGGTCTTTAAAAGTGGGTCTTTATAGCATCACAGGGAAGCACCAAAGGGAAAAGCTAAGGCATCCCTCTCCCTCTGTTTGGAGAACGGCATCCTGGGACTAGGAGATGATTGAACTAGACTGTACCGTTTTATTCATTCACAGCATCTCTCTCTCTCTCTCTCTCTCTCTCTCTCTTACTCTCTCTCTTTCTCTGTCTGTCGTGTCTGTCTGTGGTCACAACGGTGTTAGCTACCCAAATGAAACACTGCTACTCTGCCACTCGACTGAAAATGAAAGCAGTATTAAATTGTTGAAAAGGGAAATTGAGAAGGAGAGTAGAAGGAGGGAAACCCCTGGAGCCTGGAATGAACATGGAATGAAAAGCCACTTGGGTACTGTAGCTGCAGAGTACATTAAAATACATGGGCTCCACCACTACAACAAGTATATATTTGCACTGATGGTAATCCATCAATTACCACAGGGGCTTTCACATCATGATGCTGGCTAATACTGTGTGTGGTAGTAGTAGTTTCCTCTACTGGGTCTGTCTGTCTGTCTGTCTGTCTGTCTGTCTGTCTGTGAAGCAACACTGCACTCAGTGGCTCACCACAAGCAGCATTAATATGACCCGTTTAAAATCTACCCTGACTGAATTTGCACTGTATAATTCAATATATCAGTAGTACTCCCAGTGCTTGAAGTGGACTGAAATAGGTGCTGGGACTCATTTTGGGTGAAATCAAAATCAACGTTTATTAATCAGGTACACAATATACAGCGGGTGTACACGGGTGTAAACGATACAGGATACAGCGGGTGTACACGGGTGTAAACGATACAGGATACAGCGGGTGTACACGGGTGTAAACGATGCAGGATACAGCGGGTGTACACGGGTGTAAACGGTACAGGATACAGCGGGTGTACATGGGTGTAAACGGTACAGGATACAGCGGGTGTACACGGGTGTAAACGATGCAGGATACAGCGGGTGTACACGGGTGTAAACGATACAGGATACAGCGGGTGTACATGGGTGTAAACGGTACAGTGAAATGCTTACATGGATGTGCTGGTACTCATAATATTTTAGAGCCAATGTTCTATAAGAGGTGATGGAAAATTTGAGCACAAGACCAACTCAAGCACTGAGTACTCTTATCCAAAGCTACCATTAACACACAGTAACAAAATAAACACCAGCTTCCTACCTTACAGGGGCTTCAGTGACAGCCAGCTTCCTACCTTACAGGGGCTTCAGACAGCCAGCTTCCTACCTTACAGGGGCTTCAGTCAGCCAGCTTCCTACCTTACAGGGTTTTCAGTGACAGCCAGCTTCCTACCTTACAGGGACTTCAGACAGCCAGCTTCATACCTTACAGGGGCTTCAGTCAGCCAGCTTCCTACCTTACAGGGGCTTCAGACAGCCAGCTTCCTACCTTACAGGGGCTTCAGTCAGCCAGCTTCCATACCTTACAGGGGCTTCAGACAGCCAGCTTCCTACCTTACAGGGGCTTCAGACAGCCAGCTTCCTACCTTACAGGGGCTTCAGTCAGCCAGCTTCCTACCTTACAGGGGCTTCAGTGATTAGACTCTAGTGTTGTTGCTCTCTCTTCTTGTAGATGGTTCAGATGGGTCTGGCCCAAACACTGATTCTCAGGGTAGTGTGGACAGTTTACGGAAGCACCTGCGGGCCGATGCTTTCACTCAGCAGCAGCTGGAAGCTTTGGACCGGGTCTTTGAACGCCCCTCGTACCCTGACGTCTTCCCAACCTCGGAGCACATCAAACCAGAACAGGTTAGCAACGTCTTGTTGTTTGTTACCATTAACACTATCAAATACACCTGTATTACACCCACCTCACCACTTCCATTCCATCCAAGTTCCATCGCCGCGAGCTGTACAACCATGATATTGTTGTTGTTGTTGTTTTTTCTGTTTGTTTATTTTTAGTGTATTTTTTGCTTCTCCTAACGTAGATTTCCCTGAAACTCAACAGACTGTTATTTACTTTTTTGTGCTGAGAGATTCTGCTATTTTATTTAGTTGGCCCAGAGGCCTCCGAAGTAGCACACAGCAATCTGAGCAATACATATCTGCTCCACGCAGCTCTCAAAAATAAAATGCCCACAAAAGTCTAGGCTGGTAAAACAGTCATTCCAGTGTTTTAGAAAACAGCATGTAAAAGGCTGTAGGGATCTCAGGGAAAACTCCCACGTCGTATTGATCTTGGGATGAAAAAACACCACATTCTCTGGATCCCTTATAATTGAGAATAACAGAAAGGCAACATGCCATTAATCAATACCTCTATTTTTCTCTATTTTTTTGCTGCTGTGTTATTTGACTCTGTGTTTCTGTTATAGTTCTGTGTCATTCTTCAATAATGTTTTTATTGAAACAGTGTATGAAGCAGCTTTCGGGCTGTCAGATTTATCACAGAAATGTTTTTATAAATTGTAAACATAGCAAGGGGCTTTCTTGATTTGTTTTCTTGAGGTGTTTTCACACACCTGGGTGTGTATATAGGATTTTCAATGTTTATTCCTTTTGATGTCAACACCACAAACACTCACCACCTATCCATCCTCATTTACCAAATGAAGACCCCATCTGTAACCACCCCCTCCCAAAACCACAATAACTAGACCCTTATATGTTTACATACTACATGTATTCTTATTAAAACCTCTCGTAGGCTTATTACAATGGATAACCTTTATTTACTTTCATTAGACTATTAAACAACAAGAGACTATTCATTTGTCCCCGTATAAAACTACAAGTATTTAAGGAGGGACCCATAAAAGAAGCTAAAGCAATGGGCCTAATTGAGTTCATTTTAATTTCTCTCCGATCGCGGTGAATTACGTAGGTAATAAATCAGTAGGACAGGACTCACCTCCAGAAGAGAGCCTAATTTGGAGCTAATTACCAAACTGATTTCTACTGGAAGATCAATACCAAAACGAATTGGAAATGACTTGCAATCACAGAGAGCTTCAGATAGAGTATTAAAGAAGAGGAAGAGAGAAAATGAGGAGGGGTTCAAAAGAAAAAGAGGCCAGTAGAGGAATAATGGAATAAGAGGCCAGTAGAAGAATATGGGAATAAGAGGCCAGTAGAACAATAAGGGAATAAGAGACCAGTAGAACAATAAGGGAATAAGAGGCCAGTAGAACAATAAGGGAATAAGAGGCCAGTAGAACAATAAGGGAATAAGAGGCCAGTAGAACAATAAGGGAATAAGAGGCCAGTAGAACAATAAGGGAATAAGAGGCCAGTAGAACAATAAGGGAATAAGAGGCCAGTAGAACAATAAGGGAATAAGAGGCCAGTAGAAGAATAACGAATAAGTGGCCAGTAGAACAACATGGGAATAAGAGGCCAGTAGAACAATAAGAGAATAAGAGGCCAGTAGAACAATAAGGGAATAAGACGCCAGTAGAACAATAAGGGAATAAGAGGCCAGTAGAACAATAAGGGAATAAGAGGCCAGTAGAACAATAAGGGAATAAGAGGCCAGTAGAAGATTAAGGGAATAAGAGGCCAGTAGAAGAATAAGGGAATAAGAGGCCAGTAGAAGAATAAGGGAATAAGAGGCCAGTGGATCAATAAGGGAATAAGAGACCAGTAGAACAATAAGGGAATAAGAGGCCAGTAGAAGAATAAGGGAATAAGAGGCCAGTAGAAGAATAAGGGAATAAGAGACCAGTGGATCAATAAGGGAATAAGAGACCAGTAGAACAATACGGGAATAAGAGGCCAGTAGAACAATAAGGGAATAAGAGGCCAGTAGAACAATAAGGGAATAAGAGACCAGTAGAAGAATAAGGGAAAATTAGTGGATGCGACGGGAACAGCCCAGAAAAATCTATTTTAATTTAATATAATATTAATCAGAGGATTTTCTCCTTTCATGGATCCCTCTTTCTCTTGTCGTTTTGCCCCCTTTTTCCTGGTTGGTAAATGTGCCCCTATTAGCCAGGGTCTGGGTCCTGGTTAGAAGGCCATTACAACACCATTCTGGAGATGCAGAACTAAATAGATTCACCCCTCCCACACTTCTGCTAGCCATTTGGTCATCCTTTTCAAATCTATCTTTTCTTTTGGGTTTTTTCCTTCCTCTCCCCCTCCTCTAACCCATCCTTTATCTGCATGATAAAACGTCTGTTTGGCATCTAAAGCCTTCAAGAATAGAGGAAAACATCCGACATTGTCCCAGTGAACAGTTGTAGCAGACAATTAGAGTTTGTCTGGGATAGAAGCAGACAAGAGTGGGGTCACAGGCTCCCAGGCGTCCCCTTTGGGACCGCGGCCCAGCGAGCCACTCAGACACACACTGGGCTTTGGACAAACATTGTCAACACACAGTCTCCGGACGTCTGATCTCATTATAAAACACACTAAC